>NC_091982.1:139116449-139359933 GCF_044704955.1 Pristiophorus japonicus | reverse complement strand
CCTCCCCCTCTCCCTCTCTCTCTCCCACTCCCTCTCTCTCTCTCTCTCTCTGTCCCTCTCCCTCTCCCTCTGTCCCTCTCCCTCTCCCTCTTCCTCTCCCACTCCCTCCCCCTCTCCCTCTCCCTCTCTCTCCCTCTCTCTCCCTCTCCCTCTCCCTCCCCCTCTCCCTCTCCCTCTCCCACACCCTCCCCCTCTCCCTCTCCCACTCCCTCTCTCTCTCTCTCCCTCTCTCTCCCTCTCCCTCTCCCTTTCTCTCCCTCTCCCTCTCCCTCCCCCTCTCCCTCTCCCTCTCCCACTCCCTCGCTCTCCCTCCCTCTCCCTCTCCCTCTCTCTCCCTCTCCCTCTCCCTCTCTCTCCCTCCCTCTCCCTCTCCCTCTCCCACTCCCTCTCTCTCTCTCTGTCCCTCTCCCTCTCCCTCTCCCATTCCCTCTCTCTCTCTCTCTCTCTCTCTCTCTCTCCCTCTCTCTCTCTCCCTCTTCCACTCCCTCCCCCTCCCCCTCTCCCTCTCTCTCTCCCACTCCCTCTCTCTCTCTCTCTCTCTGTCCCTCTCCCTCTCCCTCTGTCCCTCTCCTCTCCCTCTCTCTCTCTCCCTCCCTCTCCCTCTCCCTCTCCCTACCTCCCTCCCTCTCCCTCTCCCTCTCCCACTCCCTCTCCCCTCCCACTCCCTCTCCCACTCTCCCTCTCCCTGTCCCTCTCCCTCTCCTTCTCCCTTTCTCTCTCTCTCTCTCTCCCTCTCCCACTCCCTCTCCCTCTCCCTCTCCCTCTCTCCCACTCCCTCTCCCTCCCCCTCCCTCTCCCTCTCCCACTCTCTCTCCCTCTCCCTCTCCCTCTCCGTGTCCCTCTCCCACTCCCACTCTCTCTCCCTCTCCCTCTCCCACTCCCTCTCCCTCTCCCTCTCCCACTCCCACTCCCACTCCCACTCCCTCTCCCTCTCCCTCTCCCTCTCCGTGTCCCTCTCCCACTCCCTCTCCCTCTCCCTGTCCCTGCCCCTCTCCCTGTGGCCTGATCCATGGGCCTCACCCTGTGGTGCTCCCTCCCTTTGTTGCTGCCTTTCTCTCTCCCTCTCTCGATGCCTTTCTCTCTTTAATTGGTGGCTCCGTTGTCTACGGTGAAGCATCCTGTGACGGTGAAGTCGGAGCAAGCGGGCGAGCACCAGCACCGCGTCCATGAAGCGACAGAAATGGTTGAACTTCGAAATTGCCGTGAGTTATACAGGGGAAAAGTTAAGAGGCAGGAGACTGGAAAATCACTGCTATCAGTACACCAGCCACGCTAACTGTTGGAAAGCAGAAACAAGTAATGGCCAACAGAAAATAGTTTCCAAGATGGGGCCTTTGAATAGCGCTGCTCCATCCGGTTCCCGACTGCAACTCGCCAGCTCGTGTTGTCGCTATCATCGCCAGGCGCTAAGGTAGGTTGCACGGGGAAATTTGATTGTGGGGCGGTAAAGGGGCGATGCACACGCTGGTGATGTCATCATGACCACACGCACCCCAGCAGGGCACTACCTCGCAAAACCCCCACCCAGTTACCCGGGGGTCGCGGTTTTTGCACAGTGAACGGGCAAATTTCGTTTTGCACCTCGTGAGCGCCAGCGATGAAAGGGAAATTTCCTCCCCCGAGAGATGGAAGATTGTGGGATTCACTTCCTGGATTAGTGGTTGAGGGAGAAACTATGGCAACATTCTAGGATAGATTCGATGAAGGAAAGAAGGTTGCTTGTGTGGAGGGTAAACTGTGACATGGGCTGGTCGGGCCGAATGGCTTGTGTCTGTGTTGGAACTTCAGTGTGTTTCAAAATGGCACAGGGAAATTAACCCAGTACCTATTACTGTTGTCAGATTGAATGGAATGTTACCAATCATAATCCTCGCTCACCAACATAACGAAAATAACAGTTAGGAAAAGATCAGCTGGTTTTCCAAGCTTGTCCCACACCACGATGTGCTGGGGCATCAGGACCAGACACCCCCTACCCCCCCACCTCCATTCCCCTCCCTACCCCCCTCCACTCCACTACCTACCCCCCTCCATTCCCCTCCCTATCCCACCTCCATTCCCCTCCCTACCCCCCTCCACTCCACTACCTACCCCCCTCCATTCCCCTCCCTATCCCCCCTTCATTCCCCTCCCTACCCCCCTCCACTCCACTACCTACCCCCCTCCATTCCCTCCCTATCCCCCTTCCATTCCCCTCCCTACCCCCCTCCACTCCACTACCTACCCCCCTCCATTCCTCTCCCTATCCCCCCTCCATTCCCCTCCCTACCCCCCTCCACTCCACTCCCTACCCCCCTCCATTCCCCTCCCTACCCCCCTCCACTCCACTACCTACCCCCCTCCATTCCCCTCCCTATCCCCCCTTCATTCTCTTCCCTACCCCCCTCCATTCCCTTCCCTACCCCCTTCCATTCCACTCTGACCCTGCCCCCCTCCATTCCACTCCCTACCCCCCTCCATTCCCCTCCCTACCACCCTCCATTCCCCTCCCTACCTCCCTCCATTCCACTCCCACCCCACCCTCCTTCCATTCCACTTCCTACCCCCCTCCATTCCACTCACTAACCCCCTCCGTTCCCCTCCCTACCCCCCTCCATTCAATTCCCTACCCCCCTCCATTCCACTCCCACCCCACCCCCCTCCATCCCACTCCCACCCCACCCCTCCATCCCACTCCCACCTCGCCCCCCTCCATCCCACTCCCACTCCGCCCCTGCCCGCAGCCATGTCATCTCCCGAGAGAGGCAAATAAACAGAAAAAACCTAAAGCCAATAAGGAAAAAAATACCCTCAAAGCTAATTCTTCTTCTTAGGTAGTCCCCCGGTGTTAAGGATGACATGCTTCCACACTAAAATGAGCTCTAAAGTGGCTGATGAGACCAATGCGGGCCAGGTCCCGAACTTCATTTTAAACATAAGAACATAAGAATTAGGAACAGGAGTAGGCCAGCTAGCCCCTCGAGCCTGCTCCCGCCATTCAACAAGATCATGGCTGATCTGGCCATGGACTCAGCTCCACTTACCCGCCCGCTCCCCGTAACCCTTAATTCCCTTATTGGTTAAAAATCTATGTATCTGTGACTTGAATACATTCAATGAGCTAGCCTCAACTGCTTCCCTGGGCAGAGAATTCCACAGATTCACAACCCTCTGGGAGAAGAAATTCCTTCTCAACTCGGTTTTAAATTGGCTCCCCTGTATTTTGAGGCTGTGCCCCCTAGTTCTAGTCTCCCCGACCAGTGGAAACAACCTCTCTGCCTCTATCTTGTCTATCCCTTTCATTATTTTAAATGTTTCTATAAGATCACCCCTCATCCTTCTGAACTCCAACGAGTAAAGACCCAGTCTACTCAATCTATCATCATAAGGTAACCCCCTCATCTCCGGAATCAGCCTCGTGAATCGTCTCTGTACCCCCTCCAAAGCTAGTATATCCTTCCTTAAGTAAGGTGACCAAAACTGCACGCAGTACTCCAGGTGCGGCCTCACCAATACCCTGTACAGTTGCAGAAGGACCTCCCTGCTTTTGTACTCCATCCCTCTCGCAATGAAGGCCAACATTCCATTCGCCTTCCTGATTATCTGCTGTACCTGCAAACTAACCTTTTGGGATTCATGCACAAGGACCCCCAGGTCCCTCTGCACCGCAGCATGTTGTAATTTCTCCCCATTCAAATAATATTCCCTTTTACTGTTTTTTTTTCCAAGGTGGATGACCTCACATTTTCCGACATTGTATTCCATCTGTCAAACCTTAGCCCATTCGCTTAACCTATCTAAATCTCTTTGCAGCCTGTGCCTGTGCATGGATTTTTATAATGTGTAGTGGCCGTTGCACACCAGCCACCACACGGGCTTGACAGAGCTAGATCTTGGTCCAGTGGCAAGGGTTAACCAAGATGATTGGAGACCAGGCTCTGCTGCACAGGAGTAGCACACACACACACACACACACACACACACACACACACACACACACATGTTCATACTCACCCCCTCTCTCCCTCCCTCAGGTCCGCTCTCCCTGGTTTTCAGAGGTGGCGGTGGAGGTGAGCGCATTAATCTTGGAGCAGGTTGCGTATTTATACATACAACACTGACACTGTGCCCCTGGCCCCCCTGCCCCAGCTCCAGCATGCTGCTCTCCACCCCCAAGGCTCACATTATCACTGACCAGCCATGACCATGTTGTGAGGAGGCTCCTAGTTATCATTCCAGGCAAGTCGTTCATGTGGATAAAGGTGAAGATATGACCACGTTCACAACTGTTGTGTTGGCATGCCTGTTCACTGTGTGATGTCTGTAACACTGTATGCAACATTGAATGTACCCTTGTACTGCACACACATTACCGGTACACTAGAGGGTGCTGTTGCTGGAGACCCAGGGGTTGCCTGCACACGGCAGGTAACCCAGTATAAAAAGGAATGCACAGCTTGGTGTCAGGACTCAGGAGCTGCTAATAAAGGACTGCAGGTCTGCACAGTTTAAGTACTATACCCTGCCTCGTGGAGTCATTACTAAAGGTGCCTACATACACTACAACTGGCGACAGAAATACGGGATCACGAACTACACGCTCAACATGTCTAACCTCAGCAACTTTCAGCAATTTACAGAGGGGGAAGATTGGGATGCTTTTGTGGAAAGATTGGAACACTTCTTTATAGCCAACGACCTGGACGGGGACACACCGGCTACACTACCGAACAAATGCAGGGCCATTCTGCTTAGCAGTTGTGGGCCCACCATCTACGGTCTCATCAGGGACTTACTAGCTCCGGAGAAGACAACCACCAAGAGCTATGTGGAACTTGTAACAATCATACAGGAACAACTAAAACCGAAAGAAATCATCCTCACAGCCAGGCACCGGTTCTACACTTACCGGCGACCTGAGGGCCAAGAAATTGCCAAGTATGCTGCACACTTAAGAAGACTAGCCGCACCGTGTGAGTTTGGCGACCACCTTAATGAAGCACTAAGGGACATATTTGTCATCGGAATCGGCCACGAAGGCCTCCGACACAAATTGCTCTCGGCTGACATCACGGTCACCCTGCAGAAAGCAATTCAAGTGAGCCAGGCCTACATGGTTTTGGCCAGCGACTCCAGGTGAATACTGACCCAGGACTCTAAACCGGCGAGTGCAGTGCACCGCATGGACATTTCTAAAGGCAGAAATGCTGTCCCGAGTCCCACAACCCTGAATCCGCTACATAGGGCAAACCGGATGGCCCTGTGCTGGTGCTGTGGAGGAAACCACAGGGCCCACCAGTGCTGCTACAAAGACTATGCATACAAAGGCTGCAAAGAAAAAGGGCACCTTCAGAGAATGTGAAGAAAAGGCTGTACTCACTGTGTCTCTAATGAGTTGGCTAATCCCTGGGGCTCCGACACAGATAAAGATGAAGCTGCTCAAACCCTGGGAGAAGAGTATGGAATCTTTACCTGCTCCACCGGAGGTTTTCCGTGGATGATGGAAGTGGACATCGACGGGGTCCCAGTCTCCATGGAGATCGATACAGGGGCGAGCCAGTCTGTGATGAGCCAAAAGACCTTTGAAAATATTTGGAAGAATCCTGCCACTCGACCAAAACTGTCTCCTGTCCAGGCAAAGCTGCTCACCTATACCAAAGGTAAAATCCAAATCGTTGGCAGTGTGGACGTCCAGGTCTCCCAGGGTGCCATGTTAAACAAACTCCCCCTGCGGATTGTTGCCGGCGACGGTCCTATGCTGCTGGGCAGGAATTGGATGAACCAGGTCCACATCAGGTGAAGTGGTGCTGTGGAAGAAAAGAGCACCACGGCCTGCCTGCAACAAGACCACAAAATGGCTGCAGCACCACAAGCATGTGGAAGAAAAGAGCACCACAAAATGGCTGCAGCACCACAAGCAGTAGACCTGCATTCAAAATGGCCTCCTCCATGCCATGAGTCAACATAGAGGAGCATCATGTGACACCGAGCGGCCAATCGGATTTGAAGACTCCCTTAAAGGAGACCGGTAACAAAAAAAATTTAAAGGGGAAGTTCCAACTATTTGAGTACACGGACTTTAAAGCTAAAGATGCAATTAAAGGGTGGAAGTATGAAAATATATGCAATGTAACCATGAATTGTGATGCTGGTTTAACTAATGTGACTAATGAAATGAATGCAGGTGTCAGTGAGGTTAAGAACAAGTTTATTATGCTTAACAATAATGATAGAGATTGTGAAATGCCTAATGTAACCATGTCTGTTGAAACCAGAACACCCAAAAGTGATGCCTGTGCTAGAATGTATAATGCAGACTTGACTATGTGTGATCAGAGCCAAGGTGTCATGTATACCGGTAGGACACTGCCAAAGGACATTGGGTCGTACAGGGACCATGCTGATGCCAATGGAATGCCCCTGTGGGAGACCCCCAGGTCCAGCAGGGGTCCTGACCATGTTGCCTGGACCTTTGGAACGAATGTGATGCCCCTTGCAGGACATACACACAAGCAGTGGGAGCAGACCCACTACAGGGTCAGTGGTTAATGGGCAGCCCAGCCGCCACCAATGGCAACCTGCACCAGACCAGCCCTACAGTCCCTGGCCACCAGGGCCAACACCAGAAGCATGAGGCCAATACCCTCCAGCTTCCCAAGCAAACCCTGGGATGACCTGACCCTCATCCCCAATGGTGGACAAGGAGCCCACCCAGTCTTGTGGCCCTGCCCATCACCCCACAACTACCCACATCACAGTATATACACACCACGCACTGCTGCCGTGGCTACCTTCCCGAGGGATCCCACAACAGTGACACCCACTTGGTCTGTGTGTGAGGGAGGGGAAACGTACGAGGCCAGCCTCAAGCACAGGGGTCACACCTGGCAACCACACAACCCTCACCACAACCTCCCATAGCCCACCACTGATCACCTCCCCTGGGCATGACAACTAGGATATGAAAAATGCTCAGGGGGCTGTATTGTTGTGTAGGCATGCCAGTTTACTGTGTGATGTCTGTAACACTGTTATGCCACATTGAATGTACCCTTGTACTGTACACACCTTACCAGTACACTAGAGGGTGCTGTTGCTGGAGACCCAGGGGTTGCCTGAACACAGCAGGTAACCCAGTATAAAAGGGAACTCACAGCTTGTTGTCATCACTCAGGAGCTGCTAATAAAGGACTACAGGTCTGCACAGTTTAAGTACCATACTCTGCCTTGTGGAGTCATTGCTAAAGGTGCCTATATACACCACAGCAACAATCAGTAATAGTTATTTGATGATAAAAGCCAGGACCAGATTGATGGGGATTATTTCACAGGCATTGAAACATTTTCTGCCAGTGGAAACTATTTTCTGCAGAGCTGAATGCTGATGGCTGGAATGATAAGGCATTTTAAAGTTATTGGTCGCTATCTGGTTTCTGAGCCAAGCTGAGCACTTCTTTCTTGAAGAATTTATTATTTTCTAAGTTCAAGCATGAGTTTGATCCTTCTTATTCTCTTGTTGTCCTGTGAAGACTGTAAAGTTGAAGGCATTATATATCATTCCCTGGCCCTGGGGTATTTTCTTGAGACTACAATATTGTAATGAATCTGCAATATATTTCCAACATGAAGTTTGTAGCTCGACGATTGAATTTTGAAGTGATGAAAGACACAGGCACTTTGAACTGATATATTTTTGAATCATATCCTACCCAGTATGTGCTGTGTGTGAGTCTGCCCTTATTACAGCATGTTGGATCATAGCTACAGATTCCGGTTGAAATAAAGCTTCAAAGATACGATCGTATCATTCTTGTTTCCAATTTTATTTTCTCACTGATGGCGCTGACCTCAGCTGGACTATGCTCTCATGGACTCCTCAGGTACCTTGCCCAAATGACCATTCATTATGTGTGAGTGTCAGAAAGAAAAAACAGCTTACATTTATACAGTGCCTTTCATGACTTTGAGATGTCCTCAAGCATTTCACAGCCAATTAACTAATTTTTATGAAGTGTAATCATTGTGGTAATGTAGGGAAATGTGACAGCCAAAATTGCACACAGTAAGATCCCACAAACAGCAACTACTTGTATTTATATAGCATCTTTAACATCGTGAAACAGCCCAAGGCGCTTCACAGCAGTATCATGAGATAAAATTTGACACTGAGCCACATATAAATTGGCCAGAAAAAGCAGCAAATCTGAGGACTGGGAGAAATTTAGAATTCAGCAGAGGAGGTCTAAGGGTTTAATTAGGAGGGGGAAAATAGAGTATGAGAGGAAGTTTGCCGGGAACATAAAAACTGACTGCAAAAGCTTCTATAGATATGTGAAGAAAAAAAGATTAGTGAAGACTAATGTAGGCCCCTTGCAGTCAGAATCGGATGAATTCATAATGGGAAACAAAGAAATTCCAGACCAATTGAACAAATACTTTGCTTCTGTCTTCACTAAGGGAGGCACGAAAAACTTCTCGAAAATACTAGCGGACCGAGGGTCTAGCGAGAAGGAGGAACTGAAGGAAATCCTTATTAGTCAGGAAATGGTGTTAGGGAAATTGATGGGATTGAAGGCTGATAAATCCCCAGAGCCTGATAGTCTGCATCCCAGAGTACTTAAGGAAGTGGCCCTAGAAATAGTCATTTTCCAACATTCCATGGACTCTGGATCAGTTCCTATGGATTGGATGGTAGCTAATGTAACCCCACTTTTTAAAAAAGGAAGGAGAGAGAAAACAGGGAATTATAGACCAGTTGGTCTGACATCGATGGTGGGGAAAATGCTGGAAGCAATTATTAAAGATGTAATAGCAGCACATTTGGAAAGCAGTGACAGGATTGGTCCAAGTCAGCATAGATTTATGAAAGGGAAATCATGCTTGACAAATCTTCTAGAATTTTTTGAGGATGTAACTAGTAGAGTGGACAAGGGAGAACCAGTGGATGTGGTGTATTTGGACTTTCAAAAAGCTTTTGACATGGTCCCACACAAGAGATTAGTGTGCAAAATAAAGGCACATAGTATTGGGGATAATGTATTGATGTGGATTGAGAAATGGTTCGCAGACAGGAAGCAAAGAGTGGGAATAAACGGGTCCTTTTCAGAATGGCAAGCAGTGACTCGTGGGATATCGCAAGGTTCCCCAGCTATTTACAATATACATTAATGACTTAGACGAAGGAATTGAATGTAATATCTCCAAGTTTGCAGATGATATTTAGCTGGGTGGCAGTGCGAGCTGCGAGGAGGATGCTAGGAGGCTGCAGGGGGACTTGGACAGGTTAGGTGAGTGGGCAAATACATGGCAGATGCAGGATAATGTGGATAAGTGAGAGGTTAGCCACTTTGGTGGCAAAAACAGGAAGGCAGATTATTATCTGAATGGTGACAGATTATTAAAAGGGGAGATGCAACGAGACCTGGGTGTCATGGTACATTAATCATTGAAGGTTGGCATGCAGGTACAGCAGGCAGTAAAGAGAGCTAATGGCATGCTGTCCTTCATAGCGAGAGGATTTGAGTATCGGAGCAGGGAGGTCTTACTGCAGCTGTACAAGGCCTTGGTGAGACCACACCTTGAGTATTGTGTGCAGTTTTGGTTTCCTAACCTGAGGAAGGACGTTGTTGCTATTGAGGGAGTGCAGCGAAGGTTCACCAGACTGATTCCCTGGATGACAGGACTGACATATAAAGAAAGACTGGATCGACTAGGCTTATATTCACTGGAATTTAGAAGTATGAGAGGAGATCTCATAGAAACATATAAAATTATGACGGGATTGGACAGGTTAGATGCAGGATAAATGTTCCTGATGTTGGGGAGGTCCAGAACCAGGGGTCACAGTCTAAGGATAAGGGGTAAGCCATTTAGGACCGAGATGAGGAGAAACTTCTTCACTCAGAGAATTGTGAACCTGTGCAATTCTCGACCACAGAAAGTTGTAAAAGCCAGTTCATTAGATATATTCAAAAGGGAGTTAGATGTGGCCCTTACGGTTAAAGGGATCAAGGGGTATGGAGAGAAAGCAGGAATGAGGTACTGAAGTTGCATGATCAGCTATGATCATATTGAATGGTGGTGCAGGCTCGAAGGGCCGAATGGCCTCCTGCACCTATTTTCTATGTTTCTATAAGTAGAAATAGCACAGGTGACCAAAAAATTGATCAAAGAGGTATGTTTTAAGGAGCATCTTGAAGGAGGAAAGAGAAGTAGAGAGACAAAGAGGTTTCAGCAGGGAGTTCCAGAGCTTGGGGCCTGGGCAACAGAACAGAAGGCACAGCCACTGATGGTTGAGCGATTATAATCAGGGATGGTTAAGAAGGCAGAATTAGAGGATTAGCAATTAGATATATGAATGATCAGAATTAGCAATGTGATAAATGATCGGATAATCTATTTTAATGGTGTTTGTTGAGTGATAAATATTGGCCAGGACAGTGGGCTGAAATCCTATCTTCTTCTTCAAAATAGTGCCATGAGATTGTGTCTGCCCACCTGACAGTGCAGGTAGGGTGTTCGTTTAATATCTCATCTGAAAGACAGCATCTCTGACAGGGCAATGCTCCCTCAGTACTGCACTGAAGTATCAGCTTAGACAATGGAGTCATGACTCTGAATTGGGGTTTGAACCCACAACCGACTGACTCAAAGGCACAAGTGCTACCCCTGAGTCAGGGCAGTCATCTGAAGACTGTCAACAGGCTATTTGACCATGGTGGTTATCACAACTTTCTTTTGATCTTGTCTATATATATGGGGGGGGGCGGAGGAATTGCTCCTTTCTTTAAGACCCGTAACCCCCTCTAACATGGCGATGAGGCCTTTCTGCCCAGGGTCAGAGGGTGGGGCCGACCCATCCGCAATTGCCCCCGAGTCGGGAGCGGCGGGAACGGGTCGGTGGAGGCGAAGGCGGCAAGGAGTGGAAGTGGCTGAGGTCCGAGGCCCTGTCTCCCTGCTGGCATTTATATGAAACAAGCAGGGTAGGGCTATCATCCAACAGGGGAGGGATGAAGGAATTCAAGCTCCAGGAGTGAAGGCAGCTATAGGCCTCACCGCCCAATGTGGCCATATTTTCTATCGCGATCCCATCTAATTTCAGGTGGTAAGTGGAGGAATATCCACCCAATGTATCGCCCAATTATAACAGAGGAAAACTGTATGCTTGGGGCCCAGTCACTAGTAGAGATTTCCCCTGTTGAATAAGCAACTCGCCCATGATGTATGGAAGTCCTTATCCCCTCACCCCCGCTTTCCTCCTCTCCCTCAGCTGTGGCTTAATTGCTAGCACTCTCACCTCTGAGTCAAAAGGTTGTGGGTTCATAATCCCACTCCACAGACTTGAGCACAAAATCTAGGCCGACACTCCATTGCAGTACTGAGGGCGTATTGCACTGTCAGAGGTGCCATCTTTCAGGATGAGTTGAGATGCTCTCTCAGGTGGACGCAAAAGATCCCGTGGCACTATTTTGAAGAAGAGCAGGGGAGTTCTCCCCGGTGTCCCGGCCAATATTTAGCCTTCAACCAACATCACTAAAAAAGATTATCTGGTCATTATCTCATTGCTGTTTGTGGGAGCTTGCTGTGCACAAATTGGCTGCTGCGTTTCCTACATTGCAACAGTGACCACTGTAAGATGTACTTAATTGGTTGTAAAGAGTTCTGGAACATTCTGACTGTCATGTATGTAACCACAATGTAACACCACTGTATTACTGTATACACTCAACCGAAATGCACACCTTGAACACAAGGGGTGAACTTGTGGGAGACACTCCTTACCTGATCACACAGGTATAAAAAGGGAGGTCCCACGCAGGGTCATCACTTGGAGTCCTGTGAATAAAGAGTTAAGGTCACAGAGTGACCTTGTTCCCAGAATGTGCCTCCTGTGGTTTCATGCTGTAGAGTAAGAACTTTACATTGGCGATGAGAAATGGGAATTCACGACCCATGAGAATGGCCACTGGCAGCACAAAGGAATGGTACTGTGTTGGAGAAGACTGGGACGATTTTATCGAGAGGCTTCAGCAAAGCTTCGTTATGAAAGAATGGCTGGGGGATGCAGCAGCCGACAAGCGAAGGGCTCATCTTTTGACCAGCTGCGGACCAAAGACTTATGCGCTCATGAAGGACTTACTAGCACCCGAAAAGCCAGCGGACAAAACCTTTGAAGAACTTAGCAAATTGATCGGGGAGCACCTCAAACCGGCGAGTAGCATACATATGGCCCAATGCAGATTCTGCACCCACCGATGTCAGGAAGGACAGAGCAGATCGGATTTCGTAGCGGACCTCCGGCGTTTGGCCAGCTTCTGTAAGTTCACAGATGCCTGCAGGGGGGAGATGCTAAGGGACTTCTTTATCGAGGGCATCGGTCATGTGGGGATTTTCCGCAAGTTAATTGAGACCAAGGATTTGACCTTGGAAGCGGCAGCATTGTTAGCTCAAACTTTCATGGCGGGGAAGGAAGAGATGAAAATAATATACGCACACAATTCTGCCTTTAACGCGGCGAGGGATCAGGGAGTCAACATCATCGATGTGGCCCAGAGCCCCGCAGGCAGGCAGGGGCAGTTCGACACCCCCCAGGCAGCAATAGACTCCAGAGTAGGACTTCAACAGAGACAATGGCAGGCTGAACGGACATTCACGCCATCACAGCGGATAATGATGCCCGGGATGGGGCCATTGACACCCACTAATAGGGTACTTAAGAGCAGTCCAAGGGACAGTCAGCGCAGAATGCCCAGCCATAGTCCTTTTGTTCCCTAACAATTGAAACTTTAACTCATGCTGGAGGTGTGGGGAAAATACCCAGCCAGACCTTGCAGATTTCAACAGTTTGTCTGCAGGAACTGCAATCTCAGTGGCCATTTAGCTTGAATGTGCAGGAAGCCTGCAACCAGACTAATATATGAGGTTGATGGACCAGAAGAGGGCTCTGTGAGGCAGGATGACTTTTGGGGCAAATCGATGGACGCCGAGGTTCAGCGGGTCCATGTGGCGGATATTCACAGTTCATACACCAAAACGTCACCAATGACGATGAAGGTTTTGGAAATGGTATCCCAGTACGCATGGAGCTGGACACCGGGGCCAGCCATTCACTCATGGGCGTTCAGCAATTTGAGAAACTATGGCCATTTAAAGCCAGTAGACCAAAATTAGCATGTGTTGAGACACAATTACAGACCTACACTAAAGAAATCATTCCGGTGCGAGGCAGTGCAATGTTGGCTGTCACACACAATGGGTCAGTGAATCGGCTGCTGCTCTGGATTGTCCCGGGCAATGGTCCCGCACTGTTGGGGAGGAGCTGGTTAGCCGAGATGAACTGGAAATGGGGGGATGTTCACGCAATGTCATCTGTGGAGCGAAGTCCGTGCTCACAAGTTCTGCAACAATTCGACTCACTATTCCAACCTGGCATCGGGACTTTCGTGGCACTAAAATATTGATACACATCAGCCCGGACTCCAGGCCAGTGCACCACAAAGCAAGAGCGGTGCCGTATGTAATGTGGGAAAAGATCGAGAGCGAATTGGACCAGCTGTTGAGAGAGGGCATCATCTCGCCTGTTGAATTCAGTGACTGGGCGAACCCCATCGTTTCTGTCCTAAAAGCGGATGGCTCTGTCAGGATCTGTGGCGACTACAAGGCCACCATCAATCGGGTGTCCCTACAAGATCAATACCTGCTCCCGGAGCGGAGGACCTTTACGCCACGCTGGCAGGCAGCAAGCTGTTCACCAAGTTGGACCTCACTTCAGCCTATATGACCCAGGAACTGGCCGACAAATCTAAACTACTGACCACCATCACCACGCACAAGGGACTGTTCGTTTATAACAGGTGCCCATTTGGCATTCGATCAGTGGCAGCGATTTTTCAACGAAACATGGAAAGCCTGCTTAAATCCATTCCTGGAACGATCGTATTCCAGGACGACATCCTCATCATGGGTCGAGACACCGAGGAACACCTCCACAACCTGGAGGAGGTGCTACGCCGACTGGACCGGGTAGGCCTGTGACTAAAGAAGTTTAAATGTGTGTTCTTAGCTCCTGAGCTTGAGTTTCTGGGCAGGAGGGTTGCTGCAGATGGGATTCGGCCCACCGAATCCAAAACAGAGACGATTCGACGAGCACCCAGGCCCTGCAACACATTGGAGCTACGTTCATTCCTGGGACTATTGAACTATTTTGGGAACTTTCTGCCAAACTTGAGCACGTTGTTGGAGCCACTACACGTGCTCCTGCGTAAGGGTTGAGATTGGTTTTGGGGGGGCTGTCAGGAAAGGGCTTTTGATCGGGCGCGAAACCTACTTTGTTCAAACAAGTTGTTGGCCCTGTACGACCCCTGTAAAAAATTGGTTCTTACATGTGATGTATTGTTCTATGGGGTTGGGTGCGTGTTGCAGCAGGGTAATGCTGAGGGTCAACTACAACCTGTGGCTTATGCCTCCAGGTCGCTCTCTCAAGCAGAACGGGGATATGGGATGGTCGAGAAGGAAGTGCTTGCATGTGTCTATGGTGTAAAGAAAATGCATCAGTACCTCTTTGGTAGGAAGTTTGAATTAGAGACGGACCACAAGCCATTAACATCCCTGTTGTCAGACAGCAAGGCTATCAATGCCAACGCATCAGCTCGCATACAGCGATGGGCTCTCACGCTGGCTGCTTATGACAACTCCATCCGGCACCAGCCCGTCACTGAAAATTGCGCTGACGCGCTCAGCAGGCTTCCGCTGGCCACCACCGAGGGGCCAGCGGAAGCGCAGGCTCCCCCATCACAGCCTGCCAGATCAAAATCTGGACAAACAGAGATCCCCTCCTATCCCTGATGAAGAAATGTGTCCTGACTGGGCATTGGGCGCCAGCACACGCAGCATGCCCTGAGGAGGTCAGACCGTTCCACAGACGGATGGATGAGCTCTCCATCCAAGCCGACTGCCTACTATGGGGCAGCCGGATAGTCATGCCCCAGAAGGGCAAGAAGGCATTCATCCGGGAACTCCACAGCGAGCACCCAGGCATTGTGCTGATGAAGGCCATTGCCCGGTCACACCAGGCCATGGTCACGCATTCATGTTGACTACGCAGGCCCGTTCATGGGTAAGATGTTCCTTTTTGTGGTAGATGCGTACTCGAAATGGATCGAATGGATCATCCTGAACTTTTGCATGTCATCCACCACCGTGGAAAGCCTCCGTGCGATCTTTGCAACCCATGGCTTGCCGGACATCCCGGTTAGTGATAATGGCCCAAGTTTCACGAGCCACGAATTCCGAGAGTTTATGTCGGGCAATGGCATCAACCACGTCAGGACTGCACCATTCAAACCGGCCTCCAATGGCCAGGCGGAACGTGCGGTCCAAATCATTAAGCAAGGAATGCTCAGGATTCAAGGACCCTCCCTACAATGCCGCCTATCGTGTCTCCTGCTGGCCTATAGATCCCGACCGCACTCGCTCACGGGAGTCCTGCCCGCAGAGCTACTAATGAAACGGACACTCAAAATTAGGTTGTCCCTCATTCACCCAGTCCTGACCGACATAGTTGAGGGCAAGCTCAAGTCACAAAACGAATACCATGACCGTAATGCGAGGGGGAAATGTATAGAAATAAATGATCCTGTATTCGTCCTCAGTCACGCCATGGGGCCCAAATGGCTTGAGGGCACTGTAATTGACAAAGAGGGAAATAGGGTCATCGTGGTAAAACTCAACAATGGTCAGATATGCTGTAAGCATCTGGACCAAGTAAAAAAAAGGTTCAGCAATGACACGGAGGAACCTGAAGAAGACCATGAGATGGAGCTCACACCACCGCCAGTAAACGAGCAACAAGAGCAATCGGAAGAATGCACAGTCCCTGCGGTCAGCCCAGACAGGCCGGAATCACCACAGGTGACAGACACTGACGTCAGTGTCCAACAACCAGAGCCCCAACTGCGGCGCTCCACGAGGGAGCGTAGACCACCTGAAAGACTGAACCTGTGATCCCAATAAGACTTTGGGGTGGGGGGGGGGGGGGAAGGTGATGTCATGTATGTAACCACAATGTAACACCACTGTATTACTGTATACACTCAACCTAGATGCACACCTTGACCACAAGGGGTGAACTTGTGGGAGACACTCCTTACCTGATCACACAGGTATATAAAGGAAGGTCCCATGCAGGATCATCACTTGGAGTCCTGTGAATAAAGAGTTAAGCTCACAGAATGACCTTGTTCCCAGAATGTGCCTCGTGTGGTTTCATGCTGTAGAGCAAAGACTTTACACTGACGGTGCGAAACGTTCTATATAATTGCAAGTTGCTCTTTTTTTTCTTTCCCTCCTCTCTTGAAGGGACTGATTTGTGCTGTGGAGTTCATTGGACAATCCTCAGGCACCTCATTCAGGTAACATTTCTTCATCTGTGAGTTTAGAAGGTGAGTACTGATGGGCCATTTTGCTGATATTACAGGCCAACCTAATCGTATCCTCCCCCAAGGTCCATACTTTTGAGCTGAGGTAATCAGGTAACGGTCGGGAGCAGGAAACTGGCTTGAGTTTTTTTGTTTATTCAAGCTGGGGACGGTGTGGTCACATGCTATCGTAGCTGGGATCAACACAGAGCAGGGGGTCACACCAACTGCGATCTTCCCTCATCTGTCGAACACCGCCTCCAGTGCGCCAGCGCAGTCTTCGGTCGCCTGAGGAAGAGAGTGTTTGAAGATCAGGCCCTCAAATCTGGCACCAAGCTTATGGTCTACAGGGCTTTAGTGATACCCGCCCTCCTGTATGGCTCAGAGTCGTGGACCATATACAGTAGACACCTCAAATCGCTGGAGAAATACCACCAACAATGTCTCCGCAAGATCCTGCAAATCCCCTGGGAGGATAGACACACCAACGTCAATGTTCTCGACTAGGCCAACATCCCCAGCATCGAAACACTGACCACACTCGACCAGCTCCTTTGGGTGGGCCACATTGACACAAGACTCCTAAAGCAAACTCCTACACAGCAAGCAAGCCCCAGGTGGGCAGAGGAAACATTTCAAGGACACCCTCAAAGCCTCCCTGATAAAGTGCAACATCCCCACCGACACCTGGGAATCTCTGGCCAAAGACCGCCCTAAGTGGAAGAAGAGCATCCGGGAGGGCGCTGAGCACCTCAAGTCCCATCACTGAGAGCATGCAGAAATCAAGTGCAGGCAGCGGAAGGAGCGTGCGGCAAACCAGACTCCCCACCCACCCTTTCCTTCAACCATTGTCTGTCCCACCAGTGACAGAGACTGTAAATCCCGTATTGGACTGTTCAGTCACCTGAGAACTCACTTTTAGAATGGAAGCAAGTCTTCCTCGATTCCGAGGGACTGCCTATGATACGATGATGATCTGCCCTGAATGGTCAGTTACCCACAGATACACTAGGAGAGTGGGATGGAATGAACTCTACATTGCTGTTTCTCATGTTAATGGATCATTGACTTCTTACCATTGTCGTCTTCACTTGCTGAACGGTCTGTCTCAGAGTATTCTGCAAAAAATATCATGTAGTTGCATGGTTATGAATTTTACAACAATGTACACATTCTATCATTGACCAATTCAACATTTCTTTTCATTTCTAAGGTAAGGTATTTTGTATTCATACTGATTAGCAAGGAAATTTGCATCCTTGTGCTCCAATCCTTCCATGGCCTTGTCCCTCCCTATGTTTGTCTTCCCTCCTGAAACCTCTCTGCCTCTCCATCTCTCTCTCCTCCTTGAAGAAGCTCCTTAAAACCTACCCTTTTTGCCCGAGCTGCTGGTCGCCTGTCATAATATATCATTATGTGACTTGGTGTCAAATTTTGTCTGATAATGCTCCTGTGATGCACCTTGGGATGTTTTACGATGCTAACAATGTTATATCAATGTCAGTTGTTTTTGTCATTGAAATTAATAGAAACATTCTTCTGAGACAAGCAGCCAGACCTATGTAATGCATTGGCAGTCTCAAACCTTAACATTCTGCTCTGCTCAAGACACACATAATAAACACAACAACTTATTCCATAGAATAAAATAGAGGATCGTTCCCACTCCTAAACGTGTGAGCTAAATTCTCAGTTTAAATAGGAGAAAAGTTTTCAAAGGTTGATGCTCCCGTTATATTTACTGAAATGCAATGAAACTTTATTGAGAAATGACCTGATTGGAACTTTACTGGATTGAAATCTATTCCCCCCCCCACCCCACCGTGTTTTTCTTCTTAATAATGTGGTTCAGTGGGGCTCCCCGCATGGTTGTCAACCATAGCTCAGTGTGTAGCACTCTTTCCTTCCAATCAGAAAGTTGATAGGTTCAAGTCCCACTCCAGAGACTTGAGCACACAATCCAGGCTGACACTCCAGTGGTGTACTGAAGGAGTGCTGCACTGTCAGAGATGCCATCTTTCAGATGAGACTTTAAACCATCTGCCCTCTCAGGTGGACATAAAAGATCCCACAGCACTATTTGAAGAAGAGCTGGGGAATTCGCTTAGTGTCATTTATCCCTCAACCAACAACACTAAAACAGATTATCTGATCATTTATCGAACGGCTGATTGTGGGACCTTGCTGTGTGCAAGTTGGGTGTTACATTTGACTACACTTCAAAAGTATTTCATTGGTTGTAAAGTGGTTTGGGACATTCTGAGATTATGAAGCGTGCTATAGAAATTAAAGTTTGTCCAGCCTTTCTTGACTGTTGACATGCCAAACAAATTTATTGAACTTAAAAACAGATTTTTTGTTTCCAAGATTTTTAAATCACTGAACCATTTTAACATAAGACACACCAAATCTATCAGATTGGTGTTTGCTGTGTAATCGCACCAATTACTGGGCTGTGAGATTAGGGACTGGATGCACACTGCATTCTTCAGAAGAGCCATTCAGAGATGTCAAAGGTTAGGCTTGGGTCTGGGTTACTCAAGTAGCTTTGTGCAAAGAATGTGAGCCCAGAGTGAGGTAGGGCCGATATGTCACGCAATTGGGATTTGCTTTCTACCTGAAACTGATTGTAATATCGGTGGCACTTGGTGATTGTTTTATAAATTTGTTTTTGGTATGTGAGCAACACTGCAAGGCCGTATATATTGTCCATCGTATTTAAACTGAGGATGTTAAGTGTGAACACCATAGTGTGGACATATAGATCAGCCAAAATGGGATGACAGGTCTTTTCTCAAAGGACATTAATGAACTTCTCCATAGGAACTTGTTCCAAATTCAGTTATTTTCCCTGAATTGTTTTTCCAAGGACAATGCATTAAAATGTCTTCAGGTCTTTAAAGATGTGACTTTGAACATAAGAACATAAGAAATAGGAGCAGGAGTAGGCCATTTGGCCCCTCGAGCCTGCTCCACCATTCAATAAGATCATGGCTGATCTGATCTTGGCCTCAACTCCACTTCCCTGCCTGTTCCCATAACCCTTCACTTCATTGTCATTCAAAAATCTGTCTGTTTTAACCTTAAATATATTCAATGACCCAGCCCCCGCAGATCTCTGGAGCAGAGAATTCCACAGATTTCTGACCCTCTGAGAAATTTCTCCTCATCTCAGTTCTAAATGGATAGCCCTTATTCTTAAACTTTGCCCCCTAGTTCTAGATTCCCCCACGAGTGGAAACATCCTCTCTGCATCTACATTGTCAAGCCCCCTCAGCATCTTATATGTTTCAATAAGATCACATCTCATTCTTCTGAACTCCAATGAGTATAGGCCCAACCTGCTCAACCTTTCTTCATAAGTCAATCCATTCATCTCAGGAATCAACCTAGTGAACCTTCTCTGAACTGCCTCCAATGCAAGTATATCCCTCCTTAAATAAGGAGACCAAAACTGTATGCAGTACTCTAGGTGTGGCCTCACCAATACCCTGTACAGTTATAGCAGGACTTCTCTGTTTTTATACTCCATCACCCCTGCAATAAAGGCCAACATTCCATTTGCTTTCCTGATTGTTTGCTGTACCTGCATGCTAACTTTTTGTGTTTCATGCACAAGGACCCCCAGGTTCCTCTATACTGCAGCATTTTGTAATCTCTCTCCATTTAAATAATAGTTATTTTATTTTTCCTGCCAAAGTGGATAATCTCACACTTTCCCACATTATACTCAATCTGTCAAAAGTTTGCCCACTCACTTACCCTGTCTATATCCATTTGCAGATTCTTTGTGTCCTCCTCACAACTTGCTTTCCACCCATTTTGTATCATCAGCAAACTTTGCTACATTACACTTGGTCCCTTCATCCAAGTCATTAATATAGATTGTAAATAGTTGAGGCCCCAGCACTGATCCCTGCGGCACCCCACTAGTTACAGTTTGCCAACCGGAAAATGACCCATTTATCCCGACTCTCTGTTTTCTGTTAGTCAGCCATTCCTCTATCCATGCTAATATATTACCCCCAACTCTATGAATTCTTACCTTGTGCAGTAACCTCTTATGTGGCACCTTATCGAATGCCTTCTGGAAATCCAAATGCACCACATCCACTGGTTCCCCCTTATCCACCCTGCTCGTTACATCCTCAAAGAACTCCAGCAAATTTGTCAACCTTGATTTCCCTTTCATAAACCATGCTGACTCTGCTTGACTGTATTATGCTGTATTATGCTGAATGTCCTGCTACTGCTTTCTTACTAATGGGATCCAACATTTTTAAATAGGGGTGTTACATTTGCGGTTTTCACATCCATTGGGACCTCTCCAGAATCCAGGGAATTTTGGTAGATTAGAACCAATGCATCCACTATCCCTGCAGCCACTTTAAGACCCTAGGATGCAGGCCATCAAGTCCAGTGGACTTGTCTACTTTTAGCACCATTATTTTACCGAATATTTTTTCTTTAGTGATAGTGAATGTTTTAAGTTCCCCCCTCCCTATAGCCCCTTGATAATCTATTATTGGGATGTTTTTAGTGTCTTCTACCATTTCCCTGTTTCCCATTATTAATTCCCCAGTCTCATCCTCTGAGGGACCATCTTTTACTTTAGCTACCCTCTTCCTTTTTATATACCTGTAGAAGCTCTCACTATTTGTTTTTATATGTGTTGCTAGTTTACTCTCATAATCTAACTTCCCTCTCTTTATTTTTTTTTAGTCGTTCTTTGCTGGTTTTTAAAACATTTTTCTATCCTGTGGCCTCCCACTAATCTTTGCACTAATTTGTATGCCAGTGTTTTCAATTTGATACAATCTCTTACTTCCTTAGTTCTCCCTTCTCTTAAAATCTTTTCTTCTCTTTGGGATATATTTTTGTTGAGAGTTATGAAATATCTCCTTAAATGTCTGCCACTGTTTAACAATCGTGCTACTCTCTCATTTATTTTCTCAGTCCACTTTAGCCAACTCTGCCTTCATACTTTTGTAGTCTCCTTTATTTAAGATCAGGACATTGGTTTGAGACCCAACTTTCTCACTCTCCAACTGAATTTCAAATTCAACCATGCTATGATCACGCTTTCCTAGAGGATCCTTTACTCGGAGATCATTAATTAATTAATCCTGTCTCATTACACAGGACCAGATCTAAGATAGCCTGCTCCCTGGTTGGTTCCACAACGTACTGTTCAAGGAAACTATCCCGGATACACTCTATGAACTCTTCCTCAAGGCTATCTTGGCCAACTTGAAGTGTCCAATCAATATGAAGATTAAAATCACCCATGATTATTGCCATACCTTTCTTACAAGCCTCCATTATTTCTTGATTTGTACTCTAAATCCCTCTATATCACAATGAGCATGTTGGGTTTTAACAACAATTTCATAGTCATATTTTTCCCCAGAGCCATCAATTTCACAGCTCGCCAAGATGGATTTGTTGTCATGACTTCTGGCTGGCTAATTCAATGTCATAACCACAAGGTTACCTTACCCATTTAGTACTACTTAACAGTAGGCATCCTTGCTGTGGACATCCTGTCTCCTAGCAACAGTAACTTGCTTTACAATGGGCAAGGTGGGCATGTTGAACATCTCCTTCTTAAAGTCGTTGTTAACCTTCCTGAGATTGAGGATGAGTCTGAACTTTGCTGCTGTCCTCTTGGTCATTATGATGTAGAGAGATTCCAACTCATATCTCTATTTTCCAAAAGACATTTTAATGCACTGCCCTTGGAAAATCAAGTCAGGGAAAAGTAATTCAATTTGGAACATGTTCCTATGAATTGAAGAGATCTCGGAGGGTTGTAGGGCTGGAGAGGGTTGGCGAGAGGCTATGGAGGGATTTGAAAACATGGATGAGAATTTTAAAATCGATAAAGCAGTATAGATGTAAATATTATTTTATTTAAATCCTAATGTACGGGTGTTGATTAAATCAGTGCCGGACATTATCGGAGAAGAGGGAGGTTCTAGGCTCGGCTTTCTGTTGGCTGTTCACCTGTTCTGTAATGTAGTGTGCCATGAAGTCATAGAAGATGGATGCACACCTTCAATTCTCACATGGCAAGTTGCTGAACTCAGCTTCCTCTCAGCATTTCCCTCAATCGCACAACTAAGGGAATCTGCCCAAGGACAGTCCGAGGCAGAGTTGCTCCGGCGTGCTTTCGTACAGATATTAATTGGCCAGTTGCAGAGCAGCATTGGCTGAGGCTTTTGAACCTGCTACTTGCCGGCTGACAAGAAAGACACCTTGCTGTGTTTGGCATTTCACAAAGCCAACCCGAAATACAACTGCGGAGGGGAATTGTCAGAAGAATGTGGGGTATTCGATTTCCATCTTCAGTGCAAAGACAGTGAAGACAAAAATCTACCCCAATTTTTCTGCCCATGTGTGATACCTACACATCCTCATCTGTGAGAGGATGGTTACATAATCAGGCTCTGTCTCTGATGGTGCCAAGGAGATTGGTGGTGAGGAGACTCTCCCATGTGGTGTGAAGCCAGGAACTGTGGAGGAGCAGCGAGATTTAAGCGTTCAAGTATAGAAATCACCAAAAGTAAGTGGACAGGTACAAAATGTAATTTAAAATGCTGATGGTATGTTGGTCTTTATCTCAGTAGGGCTGGGATACAAAGAGGTGGAAGATCTGTTACAGTTATATGAGCTCTGGTTAGACCCCATTGAGATCACTGTGTTCACTTCTGGGCACCGCCCCTCAAAAAGTATATATCGGCCTCGGAGGGGGAGCAACTCAGATTCACCAGAATGATACCGGGGCTCAAAGCGTTAAATTATGAGGACAGGTTGCATAGACTAGGCTTGTATTCCCTCAGTAGGGAAGATTAAGGGGTGATGCAATCGAGGTGTTTGAGATGATTAAAGTAGTTGCTAAGGTAGATCAAGAGAAATTATTTCCTCTGGTGGGGCAGCAGAAAACAAGGGGGCAGAACCTTAAAATTAGAACCATTTCGTTCAGGGGTGATGGCAGGAAGCATTTCTTCACACAAAGGGTGATGGAAATCTGGAACTTGCTCATCCAAAATGTTGTTCAGGCTGGGGGTCCACTGAAATTTTACAAACTGAGAATGATGATTTTTTAGGCCAGGGTGTTAAGGGTGTGGAAGCAAGGCGGGTATATGGTACAGATACACTATCATTATCATCCTCATAGGCAGTCCCTCGCAATCGAGGAAGACTTGCTTCCACTCTTAAAATGAGTCCTCAAGTGGCTAAACAGTCCAATACGAGAACCACAGTCCCTGTCACAGGTGAGACAGACAGTCGTTGGAGGAAAGGGTGGGTGGGACTGGTTTGCCGCACGCTCTTTCCGTTGCCTGCGCTTGGTTTCTGCATGCTCTCGGCGACGAGACCCGAGGTGCTCAGCGCCCTCCCGGATGCACTTACTCCACTTAGGACGGTCTTTGACCAGGGATTCCCAGGTGTCGGTGGGGATGTTGCACTTTATCAGGGAGGCTTTGAGGGTGTCCCTGTAACGTTTCCTCTGCCCACCTGGGGCTCGCTTGCCGTGAAGGAATTGAATAACGGAACTGGCTCGAGGAGCTGAATGGCCTCCTCCTGTTCCTATGTTGGGATTGCGGACATTGGGATCGCCACAATTCTCGAGCCTTGAAAGCAGGTAAACAGTGACCCAATTTGTAGCTGAAGCTTTGGCATCATTTAGATCTCAAGTTGGTAACTGTATGGGAACTCCACTGTATCCCCTGAGCTCTGCTGCTCCAGTCATGGATCCCAGACACAGAACTGCGCTGGCATCATTGAGCATGGAATCAAACCACGAGGTAGGGTTTCTCAAGTGCGATAGTCATTTGCTTTATTTAAGTTTTGCCTGTCCATTTTGAACATTTTGAGGATACAAACTGAGAGAGCAGTTCAGTGCATCTGATTATTTACAGGAAAGTGGGTGGTAATAAAGAGTTATGTAGTTCCTTACACATCCTCAGGACATTGTAAAGTACATCATCGCCAATAAAGCACCTTTGATGTGTAGTCACTGTTGGAGTATTGTCTTCAATTCTGGACACCACACTACAGGCAGGGAGAAGAATACCTTTACTGGAATGGACTAGGGATGGGTGAGTTAAGTTACATGGAGAGACTGGAGAAGCTGGGGTTATTCGCCTTAGAGCAGAGAGGGTGTTTGATAGAGGTGCTCAAAAATCATGAATAATGTTGATAGATTAAAGAAGGAGAAACTGTTTCCAGTGACAGAAGGGTTAGTAATTTAAGGTGATTGGCAAAAGAACCAGAGCAATATGAGGAAACATTTTCCACAGCGAGTTGTTGTGATCTAGAATACACTGCCTGAAAGGGTGGTAGAAGCAGATTCAATATTAACATTCAAAAGAGAATTGGATAAATACATGAAAGAAGATATTTACAGGGCGATGGGGAAAGAGCAGGGATGTGGAATTAATTGGATAGTTCTACCAAAAAATCTGCAGAGGCATGATAAACCGAATGGCCTCCTTCTGTGCGATGTGGCTCGGTGGGTAGCACTTTTGCCTCTGAGTCAGAAGGTTGTGGGTTTAAGTCCCCCTCCAGAAACTTGAACTTAAAAATCTAGGCTGACACTCCAGGGCATTACTGAGGGAGCGCTGCACTGTCGGAGGTGCCGTCTTTCAGATGAGATGTTAAACCGAGGCCCCGTCTGCTCTCTCAGGCTGATGTAAAAGCTCCCATGGAATTATTTTAAGGAAGAGCAACGGAGCTATCCCTGGTGTCCTAGGCAATATTTATCCCTCAATTAACATCACTAAAAACAAAATATCTGGTCATTATCACTTTGCTGTTTGTGGGAGCTTGCTGTGCACAAATTGGTTGCTGCATTTCCCACATTACAACAATGACTGCACTCTGAAAGAACTTCATTGGCTGTAAAGTGCTTTGGGACGTTGTGTGGCCATGAAAGGCGCTTTATAAATGCAGGGCTTTCTTTCTTTTTATGATTCTATGTTATGCAGGAAACGCGGCAGTCAAATTGTGCACAGCAAGGCCCCACAATAACATGTGAAATGAATGACCAGATAACCTTTTTTATTTTTGGTGGTGTTGGTTGAGGGTTAAATGTTGGCCAGGACATCGGGGGAACTCCCCTGCTGTTCTTTAATAATGCCTTTTACGTCCACCTGAGTGTTTTGCTTTAATGCCTCATCCAAAAGATGGCACCACCTCTGAAAGTGCAGCACCCCCTCAGTACTGCACTGAAGTATCAATCTAAATCACGTGCTCACATCTTGGAGTAGGGCTCAGAACCAGGAGTGCTACCACTGAGCTCAACTGACACTTTAGCAATGGCACTGATACGATCGTTCCCTTACATTTTTCAGATAAGAGTCAGGAAGATTACCAAACTGCTTCAACAACAACAACAACTTGTATTTATATAGCACCTTTAACATAGTGAAATGTCCCAAGATGCTTCACAGTATCATGCGATAAAACAATTTGGCACTGAGCTGCATAAGTAGAAATTAGGGCAGGTGACCAAGAGCTTGGTCAAAGAGGTAGGTTTTAAGGAGTGTTTTGAAGGAGGAAAGAGAGGAAGAGAGGTGGAGAGGTTTAGGGAGGGAATTCCAGAGCTTGGAACCCAAGCATCAGAAGGCACAACCACCGATGGTTGAGCAATTATAATCAGGGATGATCAGGAGGGCAGAATTAGAGGAGCGCAGATATCTTGGGGGTTGTGGGGTTGGAGGAGATTACAGAGATAGGGAGGGGCGAGGCCATGGAAGGATTTGAAAATAAGGATGAGAATTTTGAAATCAATGTGTTGCTTAAGCGGGAGCCAATGTTAGGAGATTGTTGACTGCACGATGGAGCTGCTACTCAGTGTCACTAATTAGTGTAGCAATACGTGTTTGTCAGAAAGACACCATCAAAGTGCAGTGATACCAGACCTGATTCTAATGGGCACTCATTTATAACAGCTATATTCAGAAAACCCAAACCAGCCTCCGTTCACTTAATATTAGCCGAATATTCCAGGGTGGTAGCGAGCGCGATCAGTGGAGGGTCAGCTGGGAATGTTGTTATTTCTGGGAGCGGGCCGGGAACCCACTGTCATCTCGCTCCCACGCACCTTTCCCCCATCTGTCCTTGCGGAGCTGACCCAAGCGGCAGCGGCAGGTGACACAATTGAGATCATTATCCAGTTGTTTACAGGCACGTTACTTTTTAAATTTCGCTGCATGGCCACGGGATTCACATAGCTCGGGAACCACGTCTGTCAACCTGAGGCGGGAGTTCCGTGGCCATTGCTCCAGCTGATTAGTTGACAGCATGATAAACAAACCAAAATAAAAACATGTTGATGCAGATTCTGTTCTACTTGAAAAGCTACTGGTAAATGTTAATTCAGAAATTCCTAAAGGGATATATGCGCTGATGGTTCCCCTCCATCCTGGATGGTGAGGTAAGTACATTTTTCACTGGCCCTTCTCAGCTGCTGCCTTCCAACTCAACAGTAATTGCAGTGAATTGATCTGCACTATGAAAAATTAAATATAACATTTAAATAAGTTTTTGTGTTGTTTCTGCTCAGGTTTTCTCACATTACACTGTAATTGTCCAGATACACATTAAATCAATTTCAGTCTCATCACTCTTTCCAATTTGCTTTCAGTCCCCGAATGTGACTAATTTAATTTTTCAGTCTGAGACTTTGGGGATGAATTTCTGTGGAGGTTCTCTCACTTGTCCATTGTTAACTTCAACAGAAGAGCTGCAGAAATCCCAGAAACACACAGTAAGCACTACTTACACTATATGTCAGGGATTCCACAGCTCTTCCTCTGAACTTGCATAAGATTGTAAATCCACCCCTTTACAATTGCAATTAAAATCTGCTTAATTTTATGTATTACCTATACACACACATCTTTTACTTGTACCAGTTACTGATACAAAAGTCTATAGATTTATGACCAGAGCATCAATAGCTTCCCAATTAATGTACTTTTTAAATTATGCTCTTGATCGTATTGTCGATGGCGTCATATTACATAATGATAGTATTATTTAAATATTTCTTTGTCATTCATATATAAATGTTATTATATTGTTGTAGAGTAAAGATTCAACACCCACTTTTTTAGATTAAACATCAAGTGTAATGTGGCCAGGGTCTATTTAAGAATCCTGACTGAAAATGCATCATGAAAGACGACACCAGACCTGCTCCACCTAATTGGGCTGGGTGACACGCTGGGTGGGCTTAATAGGCCCCAGTAAGGTAAGTTCATTCTCAACAGAGGGATGGGGTCAGCAGTGGGGTCGGGACCAGCCACAGACACTGCCCGCTCCGGACCCGCCCAGGTAGGCAAAATCCAGGCCATTGTTTCTGCCTCTTTAAGTGACAACCGCAATTTCATGTGTTATATAGAATATATCCAAATCACAGAACATGTAATGTGATTGTGCAACACAAACAGCAAGAGCCCAAGAGCCTACTTTTCAGAGAAGTAAAACAGCCAAAGGCAGTCGGGGGGGGCAGGGGGGAGGGGCGGGGTGGGTGGGTGGGTTTGGGGAAAGAGTTCAGATGCTGAGCAGGAACTGGGAATATAGGCAGGGGAGATGACGACAGACTCAAAGAGGCAGTGGAGGTGATTGATGATAGGGTCAGAGGTGGTGGAGGTGATTGAAGGCAAGGTCAGAGGTGGTGGAGGTGATTGATGATAGGGTCAGAGGTTGTGGAGGTGATTGGAGGCAGGATTTAAGAGAGCCTTTTAATAGTCAGGAGAGGTGAAATCTTTATATGCCACAGTAAGCAGACCATGTGAGGTATAAGTTCACCTTGGGTGCGAGTGCAAGATAGGCAATAGTCAACCTGTTGCGCAGGCTGGCAATTAGCTACTTATATTGCTTTACTGCCAAAGACAAATTAATACCCTTGTGTGTCTCTGCTCCCAAACGCTATCTTTTCTTCAGTTGGGATACAACCTATCCTGACACGAAGAGGATACCAAATAAAGCACATTCTCAGTTTATTAAATTACTAATTACTTTGTTGACATGAAAAACATCCCAAAGTTTCTTACCAGTCCCAGATGATTCTAGAAGTTTTTGTATATCTGGAGAGGGAGAGAAAATTAGACATGTACTTAAGGGTTTCACTTTGAAATATAAATCAACATTTCAGTTTTAATTTCACTATTTTGTAAATTCATCAGGGCAAGTGGTTTAGTTACTTGCTCATTATCAACAAATTATCATACAAATTAATTTAGAATGAGCTAATCTCCTGTAGTATTGCTCAGAGATGAGAGTTTTTTGGCCCTGAATTTTCTTGGTTTTCCTGTTGTTGTGCCGACACACTTTGATGAAGTTACTTTAGCGTGGCATAAAGCTTAATGAAATTCAGGGCCCATGGGCTAGATTTTCCACTTTTTTTGCATGCTTAACACCCAATTCACGTCCATTTTATACTGAAGTGACGTATAATGCCCAAATATCGCCCATTTAGCCACAAAATGGAAACTGACGGGAATTTTTCGGACACTTATTGCCGAGCGATACTTTCCCTATGTGCGTAATGCTGAGATTCAATAATACCAACTGCCCACTATTTTTGTCATAAAGATCACATTTGCTGAAACTAATGCTCAGGAGATCGCCCAGCTTCACTTTCACCACCTCGCCCACATATCGCCCACAATATCGCTCGCCCAAAACACCGCTCAGAAAAAGTGGAACTGTTCTGAACGAATCACTGCAGTGTGGGCGCCATTTTTTAAATTGCAGGTTGTTTCATTCAAAAGGCTGCTTCAACTTTGGGGAAGTTGGATTGACTCTGGAGTTCTTCTCAGGTGAAGTGACCATCTCAACAGACATACTTTCAGACTTTGGACTATTGGGTGTTTACTGTAGGAGGAAATTATTGCTTCTGATCAATCGCTATTATACTTTCATTGAAAACGAGCCAGCCATTACTCAGCCTGCATCGATTAATACGCAGATGCTGCAGACTGTAAATAACACAATGTGTGATGCACATCATTATGTCCCCAATTTAAGATGTGCAAGAATAAGGACGAGAGCCAGACCATACACACCCCGCAGGGAAAAGAGGTCTTACCTCGATGTGTCCGAGCACACCTGCCTTCGGAGACTGTGCTTCCACAAGGTGGTAATCAATGAAATATGTGAACTCATAAGGCCACATATGCAGCCTGCCATCAGGAGATCAGTGTCGGTCAAGGTCAAGGTCACTGCAGCAATGTCTTTCTACGCGGCCAGTTCCTTTTGGGCCTCCGCGGTCAAGATTTGCCCTCTGTCTCACCAAGCCACCCAGCGCTGCATTAGACAGGTCACGGAGGCACTGTACGCGCGAAGGATGGATCAGCTTCCCCATGACCACAGAGGCTCAGACTGACAGGGCTGGAGCATTCTACCGCATTGCTAAGTTCCCCAGAGTGCAGGGCGCTATACAGTGCACTCACATTACCATGCGAGCACCTTCTCAGGACCCATAGCTTTATTGTAATAGAAAAGGATTTCACTCACTGAAGGCCCAACTAGTTGTCAACCATAACCAGATCAAACTGGCAGTGAATGCAAATGTCCGGGCAGCTTCGATGAGGCTCACATCCTGTGTGAGAGTGCTGTCTCTGACATGTTTAAGAGTCAGCCACAAGGACAATGCTGGATGCTTGGTGATAACCGATATAGCTTAGCCACCTGGCTGATGACCCCTCTGCATGATATCCACACCGAGGCTGAGAAGCGATACAACCGGAGCCACAGAGATATACGCAATGTGGTCCAGAAAACAATAACTGTGCTTAAGCAGCACTTCAGATGCCTGCACCACTCAGGAGGGGAGCTACAATACAGCCCTGGGCAAGTAGCTAAATTCATGGTTGTGTGCTCCATGCTGCACAACCTGGCTATCAGGAGGGGCCAAGAATTGCCAGAAGGGACTGATGCTTACCTCAGGAGAGAGAGGAAGAGGAGGAAGAGGGAATGGACGCTGACCTAAGGCCAGACAATCAGGTTGGCTATGAAACCATGCCCACAACCCCCTCCAGACTGTAGGAAAGGGCCTGTGGTGGCTACATAGCTGCAAGTCTCCTACGTCAGGAGATGATATCTGAACAATTTGCCTGAAAGAACGTTGTTGTGAGTGACAATGCTGGCGCACTGCTGTGTGTGTGCAGCTCAGACATCAATGGTACCCATCACCTTGGTGCCAGTTAAAGTTTACGTTGATTGAAATTAAGTTTTATTTAACCTTTTCATGTTAAGGAATCACCAGTGTGTCATGGTCCAGCTATCTGAGACAATGCACAACAAGGTTAGGTTCAATAAAAAATATTTATACCACATCGCCATGCACGAATGAGAGGGGATCTCATAGAAACATAAAATTCTGACAGGACTGGACAGGTTAGATCAGGAAGAATGTTCCCGATGTTGGGGAAGTCCAGAACCAGGGGTCACAGTCTAAGGATGAGGGGTAAGCTATTTAGGACCGAGATGAGGAGAAACTTCTTCACTCAGAGAGTTGTTAATCTGTGGAATTCTCTACCGCAGAGAGTTGTTGATGCCAGCTCATCAGATATATTCAAGAGGGAGTTAGATATGGCCCTTACGGCTAAAGGGATCAAGGGGTATGGAGAGAAAGCAGGAAAGGAGTACTGAGGTAAATGATCAACCATGAGCTTATTGAATGGTGGTGCAGGTTCGCAGGGCCGAATGGCCTACACCTGCACCTATTTTCTATGTTTCTATGTTTCTAACATTGCTCTGAAATCATAAGTATCACGGACAAAAACACCCCACTCTCGCCCACACCCGACTTTTTCCACCATTGACATCAATCAAATGTTCAACATGTCCAGCAACACAGAATACAAAGGCAAAGCAGGAGGGTGGTCCCCTCCTCCCATACATTACAACAAATTGCATACACCCAGAGGAGATATAACACAGTCATCACCTGCGGACACGCACCTCACTTTCCTTCCCCCCTCCCCTTCTTCTCCCCACCTCTACCACTTCCCCTCCTCGCTGCACGGCACCTGGCCGAAGAGCTCCTCAGGCGGTGCCTCATTGGGGGGATGAAGGCAGCGGCGGTGGTTGCACGGGTACGGGAGCGGGGGTGACGAGGGGGGAACATTCTCTGATGCAGAATCAGGATCTTGGTCCTGCCTCTCATCTATCGTTGGCAGTGGTGGTGCGGAAACTAGGGGTGGAGTGCTGCGCTCCGGGACCACTGGGAGGCCTGTGCTAGCACTGTTCCTGGCTATCGCCTCCAGGGCCTCCACCATCGTACTCAGTCATGGTGGCCAGCTGTCGGGATATGCTCCCCAAAGCTTCGAGGAGCTGGTCACCAATGTCTACAGTCCTCCTGGACAACTGTACCATCTCTCCGCTCTCATGTCGCGCTCATGGACCAGTCCATGAAACGTCCATGGCATCGTCCTGGAGACAAATGGGGTGTCCTGTGGAGAGGTGCTTGGGGCCGGTACCTCCAGAGTGGAGGCGGGAATGACCGGAGGAGCACTAGATGGCCTTGGGGTGGAATGGCTTCTGGAGCGTGGCGATGCAGGTTCCTCGAAGTCCGCACTCTCATCTGTAGAGAACAGACCCAACGGATTGATGAGCGAGAATCGGAGCTCCTCAGCAGATGTAGAATCATCCGCCGACTGCTGCCCCGCGCTCCCACCTTCTGGCCTCTGTGTCTTGCCTGGGGCCGCGCTGCTGGCTGAGCTGCAAAACACAAATGCGATTATTAGAGGAGAAGAGGGTGCTAGGGTCACAAGGTGATTTCAGCGCTACACACGGCATATGCATGACAAAAGCACCACCACCATCAAAATCATCACAGACATCACATTTCATGACCATCAACACATGGTGCATTGCAATGATTTTCATTAGGCCAGCATTATTTCTAGGACAATTTTAGAAATCATCTATCATATATGATTGGTCAGATATGAGTTGGTGTGGCATCTATTGACTTTACATCACACAATGGTGTAAGCTTTACTCACGTGGCATCTCTTCAGGGTCTGCAGATGCATCCGTGGCTGTCCAGGGGTGCTTCCCCATGAGTGAGCACCCGCTCCTCAATCTCAGTGATGTCGCTGGGGACTGGTGGCCCCCCACCCGTTCGCCTCTGCATGGACCTCATCGTCAATAGCTTCTTCTGTAAAAGGTGACAGGACAACATGGCATGAGATAATTGCGTGATATAATTGCTAGGTACTGTCACAGAAACTGATACAACACATAACCGACAGAAGTAATCATGATTATTATGATAATTATCATTCTTTATCTAAAGACGTGCACCGTGACCGCAGGTTTTGAGTAAAACATTCCCGGTAAAAGTGCAAGACCTCACATCTGCTGATATTCACTCATGACTGTTACAAATCAAATTATATAAATACATAAGTACATGTAAATAAATGTAATACTTACTCTTGCGGATCCACAAGCTTGTTCCATCGTTTGTGGCATTGGTTGCCCTCACGCACCTCGTTGGTTGCAGACGAGACCATCCTGCTATCTCATCCCATATCTTCTGGTGGGCCTCTGGGGTGGGCTTCCCACACCCTCCATGTCAAATCACCCCAGCATAACTCGACCTCCTGCAGGAGGGAGGCATTTGTCTCTTCCGAGAAACTCCTCGCCCTTTTGCGCTCTCCAATATGCTCCTCTCCCAGCTCACTGCTCTCGCCAGCATCAGTCTCCACAGCGTGCTGTGATGCCTCCTCCTCTCTCTCCATTATAGGCCAAATTCAGGCAAATATGTGGCTGGTAACAGTTGTTTCCCTATTTACTCTAAAGCTCTAAACTCTCCCTTCCTCCTCCCAAAGCAGCCACACCACACCCACACACGCCTTCAGTCCCTCACAGCTCCCTCTCTCTGTCTCCTCTTCTGCACGTCATGATGACTCTTGACCTCCTGAATCGTGGGAATCGTGCGTTGCCATGCCATTGCTAAGGATGGCGACACTTTACGGCAGAAGGTAGGAGAGATTTAAGGCTACCGCCCATTTCATATCGCTCGCAGTAACGCCCAATTTTAAAAATGGAGACTAGGGGCTTTGAGAATGGGCGACAAGCGGCGATCTGAAAACCCATTTTTACTGCGCACGCCGGAAATAATGCCCATTCTGGGACAATCTGCACAAAAGTGTAAAATCTAGCCCCATGTCTCTCTTTGTGTCTCTCTGCTTGTCTCCCATTCTTTAATTCTATGTGTCCTTCCCTCCGTCTTTCTGTTTGACTTCTGCCTCTTTCTGTTTCCTCTCTTTCTCTCTGCCCTTCTCTCAACTCACACGCTTTTCTCATTCTGCCTCTTTCTGCAATAAAAATACACAGATCTTCCTCTATTTTAAATAACTAAGGGGTGAATGTTCACTTTTACGGCTGAGTGGAATACTAATGCCCTTTAGGGAAGGAAACCTGCCGTCCTTACCCGGTCTGGCCTATACGTGACTCCAATCCCATACCAACATGGCTGATTCTTAACTGCCCTGTGAAGTGGCCTCACAAACCTCTCAGTTCGATTACAAGCCGCTACACAGACTAAATGACTGCAGCACTTCAAGAAAGTGGCTCACCACCATCTTCTCAGGGTAACTAGGGATAGACATAAATGCCGGGCTTCACAATGATGCCCACATCAATGGAAACTAAGGTCAGGTGGATAACCCACCACTGCCAGATTACTGTGTGGCACTAAAAGTGAAAATTCTCCCCGTATGCGAACCTGCTCTAATCCAATCAGAGCGGGGATGATAATGGTTGTGAATGAAACATAGAAACATAGAAATTTACAGCGCAGAGGAGGCCATTTCGGCCCATCGTGTCCGCGCCGGCCGACAAAGAGCCGCACGTCCCTTGGTCAGCAGCCCTAAAGGTTACATATAAACCTATGAACAATGACGGAAAGGCAAAGAGCACCCAGCCCAACCAGTCCGCCTCACACAACTGCGACTCCCCTTATACTGAAACATTCCACACTCCATCCCACCAGAGCCATGTGATCTCCTGGGAGAGGCAAAAACCAGATAAAAACCCAGGCCAATTTCGAGAGAAAAAATCTGGGAAAATTTCTCTCCGACCCATCCAGACAATTGACATTAGTCCAGGAGATCACCCTGGCCGTATTCTATTCCCTATTGTACTTACCATTATATCTGCACCGTCCAACAAAAGGTCATCCAGTCTAATCCCAAATACCAGCTCTAGGTCCATAACCCTGCAGGTTACTGCACTTTAAGTGCCCATCCAACGAAAGTGGTGAGAGTTTCTGCATCCACCACTCTTCCAGGCAGCGAGTTCCAGATCCCCACAACCCTTTGCATAAAGAAGCTCCTGCTCAAATCCCTTCTAAACATTCCACCGACCACCTTAAAACTATGCCCCCTCGTAATAGACCTCTCCACCAATGGAAATAGACCCTTACTATCCACTATGTCCAGGCCCCTCAATATTTTGTACACCTCAATGAGGTCTCCTCTCAACCTCCTCTGTTCCAATGAGAACAAACCCAGCCTATCCAATCTGTCCTCATAACTAAGATTCTCCATTCCAGGCAGCATCCTAGTAAATCTCCTCTGCACCCTCTCTAGTGCAATCACGTCCTTCCTATAACTCGGTGACCAGAACGGCATGCAGTACTCCAGCTGTGGCCTAACCAACGTATTATACAATTTAAGCATAACCTCCCTGCTCTTATATTCTATGCCTCGGCCAATAAAGGCAAGCATTCGTATGCCTTCTCAACCACCTTATCCACCTGGCCTGCTACTTTCAGGGAAAACAGCTCTGTGGACAAGCACTCCAAGGTCCCTTTGTTCATTTACACTATTATGTGGCCTACCCCTTAATCTATACACCCTTATTAGCCCTCTCAAAGTGCATCACCTCACACTTTTCTGACTTCAATTCCATTTGCCACTGCTCTGTCCACCTGACCAGTAGATTGATATCCTTCTGCAGTATTAAGAGGCAAAATTAAAAAGGATATTAGGAATGCTAAGAGAGAGCACAAAAAATTATTGGCCGATAAAATTAAGGAAAACCCTAAGATGTTCTATTGAGAAAGAGGGTAACTAAAGAAAGGGTATTCCTGTGAAGCGCCTTGGGATGTTTTACTGTGTTAAAGGTGCTATATAAATATAAGTTGTTGCTATTGTTGAATGATGCTGTGAACTTTTTTTTCTGCCACATATACACATATATGCTCGACTGTCCATTAACTCGATGTCGGTGCGTGAGATTGGCCCGGAATTTGCGGTCAGGATGACGGCAAACTGGCTGCGTTCACCATGATTCCGCCTTCGAAACATACCGCACCATAAATCCTGAAGTTGTGGTTTGTCTTTCGCAGCTCTGACACAGGCTGTACTGTATCCAGTCCCCCCACACAGAGAGACGGCAATCAGGGCAATCACCCAAATCAGGGAAATGGATGAAAATCTCTGCTCTTCTTAAATTTATTCAATGACCCAACTTGCATAGCTCTCGGATGCAGCGAATTCCATAGATTTGCAATCTCAGTTTTAAATGGGCGGCCCCTTATTCAAAGATTATTCCCCCATCAGTGGAAACATCCTCTCTGCATCCATCTTGTCAAGCCCCCTCATAATCTTATATGTTTCAATAAGATCACCTCTCATTCTTCTGAATTCCACTACAAGTTAGACCCCAAGGGATTAGGTGTATCTGGGGTTTCAACAGACTATTGACTACCAGACAAAGGTTAAGGGCTCGAAAAATTAACTTTAAATTTGTGCAGTTTGAAATTTGTCTATTTTAATTTTAAAATTACCATTTTGTGTTTGTCTTTTGCCCATGTGGGCCCCAATCTTTGTTTTGCTCTCTCTAACATTTTAAAATGTTAGTATTTTAAAAGCTTACCCAATTTCTTGTTCGCTGTCTGTGAGAAGTCTACATTTTGATTGGCTGCTTAGACAGCTTGCTGATGTCACAACAGCCCGCGCTAGGGGATCCCCACTATACTACGTTGAATTGAATTGAAAGTTGGAAAATGCAACGTTCTCATCACAGAGAAGGCGAGATCTTTGTGCGAAGCATACTTTGGGGCCAGCGGTGAGCGGCTTCGTTTCACAGCTGATCGCAAATTCCAGCCCATTATCTTTACCATTCACTCTGACCAGCCTTTGGAACTGCTTGTATTTTTCTTTTGTTTTTGCAGTTTTTTGGGGTCATCATAGGCGGTCCCTCGGAATCGAGGAAGACTTGCTTCCACTCTTAAAATGAGTCCTTAGGTTGCTGAACAGTCCGATACGGGAACCACAGTCCCTGTCACAGGTGGGACAGACAGTGGTTGAGGGAAAAGGTGGGTGGGATTGGTTTGCCGGACGCTCCTTCCGCTGCCTGCTCTTGATTTCTGCATGCTCTCGGCGACGAGACTCTGTGTTCAGCGCCCTCCCGGATGCACTTCCTCCACTTAGGGCGGTCTATGGCCAGGGACTCCCAGGTATCAGTGGGGATGTTGCACTTTATCAGGGAGGTTTTGAGGTTGTCCTTGAAACATTTCCTCTGCCCACCTTTGGCTCACTTGCCATGAAGGAGTTCCGAGTAGAGCGCTTCCTTTGGGAGTCTTGTGTCTGGCATACGAACAATGTAGCCTGCCCAGCGGAGCTGATCAAGTGTGGTCAGTGCCTGAAGTGGTACTTCCGGCCTAGGCGGTAAAAGTCCCAAGCCCAGAAGGTTACCACCCGCAAATGGGCCAGTTTCGGCCCCCCCAGCGATTTAATGAGCCCTCATCCCTCATCCGTGCCTTTATTACCTTCAGATCTGACTCTTCCAACGCTCTCCTGGCCGGCCTCCCACATACCACCTTCCATAAACTTGAGATCATCCAAACTCTGCTGCCCGTGTCCTAACTCGCACCAAGTCCCATTTACCCATCATCCCCTGTGCTCGCTGACCTACATTGGTTCCCGGTCTGGCAACACCTCAATTTTAAAACTCTCCTCTTTGTATTCAAATCCCTCCATGGCCTCGTCTCTTCCTATCTCTGTAACCTCCTCCTGCCCGACAACCCTCCAAGAAATCTGTGCTCCTCCAATTATGGCATCGTGAGCATCCCTGATCTTAATCACTCCACCATCGGTGGCCGTGCCTTCAGCTGCCTGGGCCCCAAGCTCTGGAACTCCCTCCCTAATCCTCTCCACCCCCCTACATCTCTTTCCTCCTTTGAGATGCTCCTTAAAACCTAACTCTTTGACCAAGCTTTTGCCCACCTGTTCTAATATCTCCTTATGTGGCTTAGTGTCAAATTTTATAAATTTACGTTCCTGTGAAGCATCATGGGATGTTTTTACTATGTTAAAAGCGCAAGATACTTGCAAGTTGTTGAAACAATGGTGATAATTCCTGGGAGGTCAGTCTAGTCCCCTCAATAGCTGGACATCTGGCAGTCTTGTACTGGTTGCTGAAATTCCGTCTGTTTATGGATAGTAAGTCCGCCTTGCTGAGTAGTCTCGACCAACCAGAAAATATGGGACAAATCCCAAATGTTTGCATGAAATAGCACACCCTCACCCATGGGTCTTTCCTGCCATTAATGCCAAAACCATTTGCTCCCTTTGTTTTTGTCATTTTCTCAGGCCAAGAAGTTTCTTAATGGTTTGATCCTTTAACCGCTCTCTCACGTTGAAGAACAAATGCTTCACCACACACTCAATTTCAGAGCATTCAAAGGTGGTGCACATTGGAGGTCAAATCACATTCCCTGATATCAGCACTGAGTGTCAATGAGGTTTGCTCTCGGTATTGCCCTCCCAGTGGGCAGCCCTTTGGCATATTTTGCACTTGAGGCCGAAATTGCTCTCCTCTTTAAGGTCCATTACCGCCTCTAAGAGGGGGTAATGGGGCGGTCTGGTCTTTCCGACTGGAGGCAGGCGGGCGGTCCGACCCGTCAGAACTTGCCCCCAGGCCGGAGGCGGGGGAAATGGGTTTCCGCACCGTCGGGCACACGCCGGCTCCTTTTCTGCCCCGTGGCGGAACTCTGCCAGTGATAGATCTGCCCGAGCTGCCTCCCTCTTTCGCTACAATGTGCAGAGCTGGCAACCTTTTTATTTTAATTGGCGGCCGACTCTGAAGTCAGCCCGACAATGATAGCCACGGGTTTGGCCAGGCCACTAACCCCCTCTTGGGTACAGAGCCACTGGCCCGGCTGAAACCTTCCCAGTTGGCCCAGTGGGCGCCACTAAAGTGGCTGCAGAGCTCAGCGCGGTACTCATGACAACACCAGCCTTCCGCCCTGCTCCAAAAGCACGCCCGCCCCCAAACACCGCCGCTAGGAATTTGAGAAGCAAAAGAGGACAATTTGCCTCTGTTCTCCGCCCCATGGATGCGGGTGGAGAATATTCACTTTATTCAAATTATCCGCCCCGTTTGGCCCCCGACTGTCCTCATACTTCCAGTTAAGCATGTCATTCCTCACCCGCACAAACACCATCTGGCCCTCAGTTGCCCTGTTTCTTGTGTATCTAAGGTCCCCTATCCCATCTCCAACACTTCATAGCAGCTCTCTACGTTGTAGCGAAAGAATATTGTGGAATGTTATTGGGAGGCAGAACTCGGGCAGATCTATCCCAAACTCCCCTGTACCCATATTACCCAGCAGTGTACAGGGCCAAATGGAGCATACATGGAGCTGAAGCAGGTGGAAGAAGACTGCTATTGGCTGGCATTAACGGGGCAGTAACAGGCACAAAATGGGGTCATCACCCTTACCGCTGCTATTTTGAAAGGTGTCCAAAGCACAAGCCTGTTTCGGGCGCAAGGATAGTTACAATATTCAAATCGGGAACCTAGGACCCTGCTGGCTGGGATTGGATGGAGTCTGCGCCGTGCTCACCTCGACCCATTCCATGGGCACTGGAGCCAACAAGGCCCAGCCACAGGTGTAATGTGGGCACTGGTGTGTATGCTCACAGGTTTGTAGAGCTGTTGACCTAGAGGAGTCTGTGTTCCACGTTTATGTTGAGTGTGTGAGGTTGCAGTTCCTCTTCCAATAGTTGAAGGGGCTGCTCCTCAAATTCTGGTTGCACTCCTGATCTTTGGGCACCCTGTGTGGAGGGGAACGGGCAGGTCGGAAGGCCTCCTCGTAGGACTGCTCCTGGGCATGGCCAAGGGGGCCATCAGCCGGTCCAGGCAGCGGGCGGTCGAAGGGGATCATTCAGCCCGACTGCTTGCCTCTCTTCCGCGATTACATCCGAGCCAGGGTGTTCCTGGAGGTGGAGCACGCGGTGTCCACCATTACGCTCGCGGCATTCCGTGAGAGGTGGGCGCCGGAGGGACTGGAGTGCATCATCACCCCCGGCAACCAAATTTTAATTTGACCATTTAATGTTTAAAGTCTAATTTGTTTAATTGTCGGTTTTAGTGCCCCCCCCCCTTTAATTAGGGGGCACTTGATTTAATGATTTATTGATTTACAGATTTATGGATGCAACAAAATAGCTGTAGAGCTGTTGAGTTGTGAGTGGCTTAGCCAGTCACATGATGTACACAAGACTCAATAAAACCCCAGCCAGTTGGGTTCGGGGGATCCACGATGGGACAGGTGGTTGTGAGTCTGGTGGATGAACTGGTAATGTGTCGTGTGATTGTTAAACCTTTGCTAATAAACCAACTAGTTCTTAATAGCAATGTGTTGCTATGAATTCTTCAGCAAAGATCCCATGAAGCAAATACATTACAATAGGTACATCTGGAATTATTTTCCTGGGGCCCTGAGGAACATGAAAGCTTCTCTGAGCCACACAAAAATAATCTGGGCCACTGTTGCTCCCACACTCCACCATTGTGATGCCCTCCCACCCCCCCCCCCACCCTCTCCCCTTCCTCCTGCCACCCCGCCGCACTTACCTTGATGGTGGCTGGAGAGGCTTGAAACTGGGCAGCCTCAATCCGTGGTACTGTGTCACCTCGTCCGATTGACCCACCTGCGGCTCACCAGCCTGATGCCCCTTCGCCGTGGGTTCGAGCGATCGGCCGCCTGCACGCCCCCCCCTCCCCTCCCCGGTTGGTTGGTTGCCCAAATGTCGAATCCAACCCCAGAGTGCACAAGGCGCTGGGCAAAGCACAGTACATCAGGCACACGGCCAAGGGGCCTGGCGTGTTATGGGCACCTGCTAATTTTACCGATGATGAAATCACTGCTTGCAGACATGATGTGCTGAGGTTGGGGTTTTATGGCATCATTAGATTGATTTGCAGCCTGGATGCCTGGAGGCCCTTTGGAGTGTGGCCAGGGAGCAGATCTTCAGTGCGGATTTTCAAACCCCATTCAAAGTAAGGATTTGTTGCTATGATGGGACTGATGACTGGGTTTATAATCACAAGGTACTTTTATATTTGAGAGACTGTTGATCCTGTTTCAAATGAACAAGCTCCGTGCCTCGCTGCCCTGGTGCAGTCTGTAGCGATGGCGTGCTGCTTTATTAGCAGAGTCAGAGCCCAGAGAGCCTGCAGTTACTGTTATTGCACTGCTGGCCGTAGCTCAAACAGAGAGAGTCACATTTTTATGCTCTTCAATGTTGTTGGTTCTGTTTTCTGCAGGATAGACGCACCAACGTCAGTGTTCTCTCTCAGGCCAACATCCCCAGCATCGAAGCACTGACCACACTCGAACCACTCCGATGGGCGGGCTGCATTGTCCACATGCCTGATACTAGACTCCTGAAATAAGCACTCTACTCTGAGCTCCGTCACTGCAGGCAAGCCCCAGGAGGACACCCTCAAAGCCTCCTTGAATAAATGTAATATCCTCATCGACTCTTGGGAATCCCTGGCCCAAGACCGCTCAAAGTGAAGGAGAAGCCTTCGAGCAGGCGCCGAACACTTCAAGTCTTTTTGCCGGGAGCACACGGAAGTCAAGTACAAACAGCGGAAAGAGCACACGACAAATCAATCACCCCACCCACCCTTCCCTCCAACCACCGTCTGCCCCACCTGTGACAGAGACTGTAGGTCCCACATTGGTCTCATCAGTCACCTGAGAACTCATTGTAGTGTGGAAGCAAGTCATCCTCGACTCCGGGAGACTGCCTAAGAAGAAGAAGAAAGTTCTGTTTTACTCTTTCAAGTGCAGCTTATGGAGGGCGCACTGCAGGTATGAAATACTCCCCAATAGTCTGATGGTGACATCTTTAGGATTCTTTAGACAAGGAATGGCTCTTCCTCAGTCAGAGCTCGTGTTGGTTAATTCAGAATAAGCTTCTCGGCATCAGAAGGATGAACTCATCGCAAAGTTTGTTTTAAAATGTGTGGCTCAGTGGGCAGCACACTCGCCTTTGAGTCAGAAGGTTGTGGGTTCAAATCCCACTGCAGGAACTGAGCACATAAATCTAAGCTAACACTTCAGTGCAGTGCTGAGGGAGTGCTGCACTGTTGGAGGTACCGTCTTTCAGATGAGATGTTAAACTGAGGCCCTGTCTGCCCTCTCAGGTGGACATAAAAGATCCCATGGCACTATTTCGAAGAACAGCAGGAGAGTTATATTATCAATGCAACAAAAACAGATTATCTGCTCATTATCACATTGCTGTGTGTGGGAGCTTGCTGTGTGAAAGTTGGTTGCCGCGTTTCCCACATTACAACAGTGACAACGCTCCAAAAGTACTTCATTGGCTGTAAAACGCTTTGAGATGTCCGGTGGTCATGAAAGGCGCTATATAAATGCAAGTCTTTCTTTTTTTCTTTTAATATCGGGTGCCTTCTGTGTTGACATGTGCGGGGATCTGCAGTGGGAACCATCTTAAATCCTGACGCCTCTCCCCCCATTCACCCGTCCCATCCCCCAAGTTCATCATCTGCAATGACACCTGAAACCTGATAGGGTTCCTGTGTTGGAGGTGGGCCAGTGTTTTCTGACCGGTGGCAATTGGAATAAGTGCAAAAGCCCATCGGAGCATCTTTCGGCTTTGTCCTTCTCCAGATCCTGTTAAACGTTGTCTCACTGCCTACACTGTCCCATTGAAGCTCAATGCAAGCTTGAGGAACTGCACCTCATCTTTCATTTATGCAATTTACAGCCTTCTGGACTCAACATCGATTTCAACAATTTCAGACCTTATTTTTTTTCCCTTTCCTCCTTTTTTTTTACAAACCATCCCTTATTATATTTTTTCTCTTTCCCATGGCAGCTGGTACTGATTCTACCATTCACACCCCATCTAGACTCATCTTTTGTTTCCTAACTTGTGCCATTACCAGCTCATTTTTGCCCATCATCCCTCTTGTCTCTCTAATCTCTCGTGCCTCCCATCCTATCTCAGACCTTACCTTTTGTTCCTTCCTCCCCTCCCCCTTTCACTGCCCCTGTACTTCCTTAAGAATCAGTTACATCTCCAGTTCTCCAGTTCTGACGAAGGGTCACAGCACCGAAACGTTAACTCTGTTTCACTCTCCACAGATGTTTCCTGACCCGCTGAGATTGCCAGCATTTTCTGTTTTTATTAAACATTGCAGTTCAGCGGTCAGATGAATTGTAGTGGCAGCATGTGTCTGAGCTGAAGATCGCTGGCCATACTTCAGCACGTGTGGCTTCAGAGAAGATTTTGGATCCTTTAGTTTGTGTAGCCTTTTATTTCTGCTGCCAGAGTTAGTATCAGTCATTATTGTTCTAATAACACCACTCAGCCTCCACAGTGTGCCTTGCTTTACTCGATCCTGACAGCTTGAACAAAAAATTAAAGGCTCTTCGATCACGGGTTAGGAGAAGTCCCAGTAGGCACCAGCTGTGGCCATCGGTTGCTGGGGAAGGTTTCCTGCAGTTTAAGTAGAATTTAATGGCAGAGACTGGTACAAAAATGTATAATCCTTCAAGGACAGAGGAAAACACTGCAATCAAAAGTTTTGTTAGCTTTCTGTTGCGAGCAACCTGAGAGAAATGACTGAAGCTGACACTCTCTATGAGTGACACATGAAGGGGTAAATATAAGCCAACAGCAGGAGAAGAATAACTGAGGCTGTCACTTAACGTAGATGATGCACATGGGTCTAGCTGAAGACCTTGAAGGGACATGCATGATTCGTATTTTTCCAGTTGCATAAAAAATTGTATCCACAGGATATTTGTATAACCAAAGGCTAAAACCATTGCCCCATGCCTTAACAAAACTTCACAGTAAAAACCCAGTGTGCAAATGAATTTCAAGGTTTCCATTGGTGAAACTTTACTCCAAACTCAACATATCTCCATTAAAGTGAGCCCCCAAGCTTGGGTCAGTCCAGATTTGTGTTAATCCCCACTGTTCCTTATAGGTGCTAACATTCCCACCTCACTTATGACAAGGAAGAGTGAGCCATTGTTGTTTTTGATTTTTTATTCTGAAATGAACAATGGGATCAACTTACTTTGTTTCTGGTTTTGCTGTGTATGTGCCTATATCTCTGCACACGCGTGTGTATGTGTATATGTGTAGGCATGTGTGCGCATGTACATTTGCATGTGCGCAGGTGTCCATGTGTGTGCATGTGTACACGTTTAAAAAGAAAAATCATTCTTGGGATGTGGGCATCACTGGCAAAGCCAGCATTTATTGTTCATTCCTAATTGTCCTTTAATATAACTGAATGGCTTGCTAGGCCATTTCAGACAGCAGTGAAGTGTCAAGCACAGTGCTGTGGGTCAGGAGTCACATATAGACTGGATAAAGGTGCCAGGTTTTCTTCCCTGAAGGACATTAGTGAACCAGATGGAGTTTTTATGATAATCCATTAGTTTCATGGTCACCGCTAGCTTTTTATTTCAAATTTATTTATTGAACTGATTTTAAATTCTCCAGTTGCCATGGTGGGATTGGAATTCATGTCTCGGGATCATTAGTGCCAGCCTCTGGATTTCTAGTCTAGTGACATTACCACTGTGCTACCATCCCCATACGTGTGTGCATCTATCTGAGGTATATGCATGTAGGTGCATTTGTGAATACATGTGTTTGTCGGTGATGCATGCAGCATGCATGTGTATGCATATGCTTATGTGTGCGTGCATGCATGCATATGAATGTTTGTGTATGAGTGAATGCAGGCATTGTGTGTCTGTAGAAGTGTGTCTGTGTGATAATGTGATAATGTGTGTGTGTTTCATGTATGTGTGCACATACATGTGTCTGCATGCAGTGTATGAATGTGTACTAATGTGCACGTTTATGCATGCATGTGTATGCATTTGTGTAAATCTGCACAGGTATGTTTCATGGATGTGAATCCTTCTGTGCAGTATATTTGTGTAGAAATATATTCATGTGCATAAATTTGTGTCCGTATACATGTGTGTGCATGTGTGTAGAAATGTGATATGTGATAATGTATGGGTCAGTGTATGTGCACGCACATGTATGTGTGGTGACGAGTGCACATTCCCAACATGCTAGTGTGAGTATGTATTTTTACAGGAGGTTCTGTGGATGGAATTTCTACCCTACGATGTCTTTCTGAAGTGAAATGATGGTAGATTTAGTGAAAGCAATACTTACATACAAAGCAAAACCACAATGGAAGGAACGGTAGACAGATTATGGCCACCAACACTTTCACAACGCGATCAAAGGTGGTTTCCGTTGCCATCTTGTCCGGTGTGGTTCAATCTGGAAACCAAGTTAAAACAGACATATAACTTCTCGAATCGCTCGACAGACATTTGCATCCATCACATTTTTATTGCCAACTGAGACAGTAAAACTTGAAACTTGAAACGTAAGAATTAGGAGCAGGAGTCGGCCATTCGGCCCCTCGAGCCTGCTTCGCCATTCAATGAGATCATGGCTGATCTTGTACCTCAACTCCACTTTCCTGCACTATCCCCATATCCCTTGATTCCCTTAATATCCAAACATTGTGCTGAATTTTCCAAACATTATGGTAAATTTTCCAAACATTACAGTAAACTTTTCCAACATTGCAGTAAACTTTTCCAAACATTGTGGTAAATTTTACAAACATCACGGTAAACTTTTCCAAACATTGTGGTAGATTTTCGAAACATTGTGGTAAATTTTACAAACATTGCGGTAAACTTTTCTGTGATATATTCACAGAGCACAGCACACACAGCTCCTAACATGGCAGGCAGCTCTGTCCGGAAGCCTCCGGAATCTGCCTGGTTCTGTTTATTATTAACTCTGCAGTTGCAGTACACAATACATCCACATCCACAGTGTGGAGCTACAAACATTACAAGCTTACAGACATTACATTTTCCAAATATTGTGGGAAACTTTCCAAGTTTATTGCGATAAATTTTGCAAAGATTGCGGTTAATTTGACTTGGCCCCAGCTGTGGCGAACGTTGCCCATGATTTTCTGCTTCGTGCTGGTGACCAAAGCACAGATTCAGCCCAAGCACGGGCCTGGTAAATTCAGGTTCCTGTGGGTGTGTGACCTTTTAGAAGATCCAGCTGCAAATCGTTTACATTTTCTACATTTCTCACCAAAATAAAGCTGAAAGTACCAAATGACATCAAGGTTCCGCTGAAAATTGGGTCGATTGCAGCCAGTAAACCCTCCCCAACACACCTCGATCCAAAAATCACCATCTGAATAGAAATACAGCCATTTTTCAGACTTGCAATTCCACTAATCAATTACTGAAAGGAATAACGACAGCCAATTTGCACACAGCAAATCCCACAAACAGCAATGTGAAAATGAGCAGGCAATCTGTGGTACCAATGTTGTTAGTTGAAGGATAAATGTTGGCCAGTATACCATAGAGAACCCTCCTGCTCTTCTTAAAAATAATGCCATGGGAGCTTTGACATCCACCTGAGACGGTTCAACAGCTCATCTGAAAGGCGGCACCACCGACAGTGCAGCACTCCCTCAGTACTGCGCTGGAGTGTCAGGCAAGATTTTGTGCTTAAGTCTCAGGAATGAGGACTTGAACCCACAACATTTTGACTTAGAGGCGAAATGCTGCCAACTGAACCAGGGCTAACTCTCAGTCTGTACTTCATTTATTTCATTCATATATTGAATCTTTATAGCTTCTTTTCCCATCCAGGCTGTGTACCTTCCACCTTCCTGCTCCTGTCCCGAAAGTCGAGAGTGCTGCCTGATAGAGAATTCAAACAGGCTGTGAAAATTCACAGACACCAAGTCAGAGATGCTACGTGAGTGGGAGCATGTTGCATTAAATCATCAATCAACTTGACATTTTAGGATCTTGGGTAGAGAGCCAATTAAAAGGTTAAAAGACTATTAATTGAGCCAATAAGGTCAAAGAAGGCGAGTTTTTTTCTGTAAATTGATCCAGGTATAAGTACAGCCATTTTGACCATGTGGTCTCAGAAGGACAAAGACCTGGCTTAAACCCAAGAGCTTGTTACTGCTGCTAAAATAAAATGACATTAAAACTACAATCGGAGTTCGTATTTCATTGGAAATTAAGAGATCTAACAATTTTGGCGTCACAAACAGGATCGCTGAGGAAAGAAACTGAGTTTTGGACATCGGACCTACATACTGAGGTAAGGACTCCTCTTTATAAAAGTCCTCGGTCAAAAGTCTAAATTCGCGTCTCCTTCTACGTGATTCCAAAAGCCTCCGGTTTGCGAACACTCCAGTTGGTAGTCAGCTCGAGGTCCCATAGACGTCTAACTTCGGCGGTGTGTTAGTTAATTAATCACCGACCCACTGATCAGCTGGAAAGCCTACGACTCGAGACCCCAGTAAAGAAATCAATATTATGGCAGTAGGAGATAAGAGCAAAGAATTGCCTACAACTGTTAAAGGTGGGCAGGCACCACCTGCGGTTTCGCTAGATGAGATTCTCGAACAGTTGAAAGAATACATAGAGCAACAATTCAATTTATCTAAAACCTGTATTAAGATCGAACAAAAGTACGGAACCTCTGTAGGGGAGGACGAAAACCCCCTCATTTTACCCAGAAGGAAAAGGGCTGTGGGATCAGTCTGTGCTGTGAATTGAAACCGATGGAAGGAAAAGTTTGGGACACAAATGAATGTTAAAGGGGCAGACGAGGCCTGAAGGGGATAAAAGGGGGTGCATTCACGGAGACCCCCCCCCCCAGTGTTTGGACTCATAGGAAAGGGAATTTAATTTGGAACTATCTACCAGAAAGTTTGAAATCCTAATGTGCACATGGAAGAAACTACGAACTTGAATCGAATTTGAGATTTTTAAAAAGTGTATGTTGGGTCTGCAAGAAAAGGGGTGGGGTCAGTATCAAAATGGCCAGTTTGGACATTGGAACTAATCAAATTGTCTGGGAACTGTATACCCTCGAAACTTGCCCCTTGAAAACATTAGCATTTAAACAATGCCACATACATATTCCAACACCTTTTTCATCAGGCATAGAAATATCTGGCTCAGGCCAGACTAGCACAGTGGCTACAGGAGGCCAATGCAATCAACACCCACTCAAACCTTGAGTAGGTTAAGATCAGTAGAAAAAAAACCTAAAAACCTAAAACTGCTGCATTTTTCAAAATCAAAAAGTCCACCAATGAGAAGAATCGACTTCAGCAGGAGAGGCGGACTGGATAATCTGGCTATAAAAAAGGGGTTTCTGACGTAGTGGTATATAGGAGTGATGATTTTCCCTGCCCTCGTCATCCAACAACCACAACCAGCAAGCCTCTCGACACTGAAGGAAAACCAGTGTCCGAAGACACCGAAGATAGAAGAAACAAACCACCAGACTGCGGAAGGCACAGTAGTGAGTATAACCTCTGGTCCCCAGAACTCCCAACTCAGTTATGCCAGGAAAGGTGGGAGGTTGGGCATTGTACTGCTAAACTGGTGTAAAGATTTTCGTTGGGTCCGTTTTAGTGGGATTTAGGGGGATTGTTTTGTTGGTGTATTGCTGTTTGTTGAGTTACACCTTGTCAAATAAATTGGAAGCCTAAATTTCCTCTTGGAATCACCTTGTCTCAGTTCTATTGTATTACATCTCCTGATCGTGAGTCTTATGTCAGAACCGTGTAAGGGAAGCTAGGAGCGCCTCGAAAACGCTCAACTGTGTGTCACAGGCTAGGGAAGAAGGGGTTAGGAGTGTTTGACACTCACAGGTGCCTCACAGGCTAGGCATAAGCTGTGGGGACGCACGAGTCTCAAAACCCCCTTCATAAGCTGTGGACACAGTCTCTCCAGGGGTGCTCTTGCAGCACTCAGTGTACCTCACAGGCCAGGCATAAGCTGTGAGGGCAGAAGCCCAGAGAGAGACACCCAAGGCACAACAACCCTGTGAAAACCCCTTACACCTCCAAAGGACAATGGTCCTTGGACGAGATTAAAAGGGTCTGGGGAAAAACGACCCGTATGAAAAATAAAGAGCGAATCAGATGGTCCCGAGCCGTTATGGGACAGATTCGAAAGCGGAATGAAATTATAATGCGTTCCAACATGATCGAGAACTGACCAGTACAAAGGATCAATTGCAAGCAGTTTGTGCGCAGCTGTGACAGAAAAAGCTTGAACTTGAAAAGCTGGAAGCGGAAGTTAAAGATCTTAAAGGTGAAATTAAAGAATGGAATAAATCATTCGGTCAAGAGACAGTAATAGGAAAAGGAAAATGTATCGGTCAATTCCCAGGGTACCCATGTTTGGATAAATTAAAAGCGCACACCCGAAGACACGACCGAGGAATAGATACGGATTCTGAATCCTCTGACGATACAGGGTCGGAGGATGAAGAATTAGGGGTGCGCTTTGCCCCGTTTTTAAAAAGACGAGTTGTAGTCAAATCAGAAGAGACTGCGGATGAGGGCGGAACCAAAAAAACGAGGAAAAGGGTGTACGAAGAATACTTATTTCATGATCCGGCAGACCCAGAGAAAATTGATAAATGGTCCAAGGAATTGCCCAATCCAAAGAAAGGGGTAGTAAAAATGTGGGACCAATTGGATCGCTTCAGAAATATATATCAACTTCATCCCTGGGACGGAGTGCAAATTTTGACCATAATGATGCCAAAAACACAGGGAAGAAAATTGCACGACAAGGTAGAAGAAGCTTTGGGGCAGAATGAGCAAGAATTAGATGCAGGATGGGAGGCGATTAAACACTGGCTGCAAGCCTTCAGTCCAGCTAAGACAGACTGGGGAAAAATTGCAGCCTGCCAACAGAAAGGAACAGAGGAGGTCCTGGAGTATGACGAGCGGATTAGATGCACGTGGCTAGAACATTCGGGTATGAATAATACGGATGAGGAAATGGATGATCAAGTGTTTGGACCCCTGAAAGCAGCTTTCGTGGCAGATCTAAAGCCAGAACTGTCCAAAATGCTTAAGGTAGTGTTACCGGACTGGGAAGGTAGAGGAACTACCTTTGCAGCATTGGTGGATCGATGTAACTAATTAGATCGGGATATGGGAGCTAAAGTCCGAGCTGTACAGGCTATGGGATGGAAATCCCAGGATTCCGATAAACAGTTATTGGGAAAATTACCCGGAAAATGTCATTATAGGGCTGGGTCCACATGAATTAACCACGTCGGTCTGGATAGGCCCAGTAGATCAACCCCTTTTGGGAATGGACGTTCTAATCCAAATAGATTCATCGTTGCATTTCGAGGATGGTCGGGTGACATGGTCAATTAGAACTTTGAAGAAAGAAGAATTGAAGGAACACCCGATATGGGCTAAAGATAAGAACAATTGTGGCCTACTCCAGATGGAGCCTGCGTCATTTACCGGGACCAAGCCTCCATGCACTAAACAGTATCCCATCAGTCCAACTGCCATCGCGGGAATCTTACTGGTTATTCAGCAATTGGAGAAACAAGGGGTGCTTATTAAAACGCATAGCTCCTCCAATAGCCCCGTGTGGCCGGTATAGAAATCTAATGAGACTTGGCGTTTGACTGTCGATTATAGGAAAGCTAACTAGTGTATTGATCAAAAAGCTCCTTTGGTCGCAGATCCCTCCACCATTTTTAATGCCCTCAAACCGAAACATAAATATTTCTCAGTTATAGATATGGCCAACGGATTTTGGTCGGTGCCTCTGGCACCGGAGGTTCAACAGTGGTTTGCTTTCACGGTCCAAGGACAACAGTATACTTGGACCCGGTTACCGCAGGGTTTCCACAACAGCCCTACGGTATTCCACATGGCTTTACAAAGCCATTTGCGAGAATTACCTCCCCTGTCATCCACAGTCATCCAATATGTAGACGATATCCTGCTAGCTTCAAACACGGAAGACCAGCATGAACAAGATTTACGAGCTTTGCTGGACCACCTTCAGCTGAAAGGACATAAAGCCAGCATCGACAAAGCACAAATATCCCAAGAAGAGGTTGTATACCTGGGACAAAAGATTTCACAAGGAAAGAGAGAACTTACCCAGGATAGAACTGCAGCCATTCGGGCTGCTAAAAAAACCCACCACTATTCAGGAACTAAGGTCTTTTCTGGGATTGTGTAACTTTAACAGAAATTGGATTGACTCCTTCACACAGCTTGCTCAGCCATTGAATGATATTTTAAAGGGGAAACGTGCCTCTAAAGAAGCCATCACCCTCACTCAGGAACAGCAAGAGGCCTTCCTGAGTTTGAAAAAGGCTTTGTGTTCGGCACCGGCTCTGGGAATCTCCGACAGTGGTAAGCCATTTGCCCTGTTTGTCCATGAGAAAGAAGGATATATGACAACTATACTGACACAAAAACATGGGGATCGGCAAAGACCTATTGGCTATTATTCGGCAAAACTGGATGCGGTAGCCCTCGGATGGGGAAGTTGCCTAAGGGCCATGGAAGCTACATGTCGAGTGGTAATGACCACTGCGGGTCTAGTCCTCGACCAAAAGCTGATTGTCAAGTGTCCCCACACGGTACACGCTTTGCTGTCTATGACAAGAATGTCTCAGGTGACGGCAGCAAGATGGACCCGCTGGACAGCAGTTTTGGAAGCTCCTAATCTCCATATCGTCCGGGCCAGCCTGGTTAATCCCGCAACTATGCTCCCGATGTCAGAATCGAGGGAGCAAGAGGGGGGAGAATGTGAAGAGCATGACTGCGTGGAGATTTTAAAAGAAACAGAAGAAGCAGCCTTAGCAACAGAGGAGCCTCTGCACAACCCAGACCTCATCCTGTTTACAGATGGTTCCTCCTTTGTTGACAATGGTACCAGAAAAGCAGGATGGGCAGTTACAACCATATATGAGATAGTGGCAAAAGGATGTTTACCCTCAGGAACGTCAGCACAACAGGCCGAGTTACGGGCCCTGTCAGAAGCATGTCGAATAGCAGAAGGACAGACAGCTAATGTCTACACAGATTCGCGTTATGCTTTTGGAGTCGCTCACGACTTTGGTCTGTTATGGCGGAAAAGAGGATTCCTCACTGCTGCTGGTACACCTATCCGAAATGGAAAAGAAGTCTGAGACTTACTGGAGGCCATACAATTACCTCAGGAAGTGTCCATCTTGAAGTGTAAGGCCCATACCAAGGAAAATACCACGGAAGCACAGGGAAATGCCCTAGCCGACCAGGCAGCTAAAGATGCCGCCTCACAGGGCGTTCCTCCAGAAGAACCAACACAGATGTGCAGATTGAAAGCACTCAGGACTCTGACACGAGACCTTCAAACAATGCAAGGTGCGTGCTCCCGAGAGGAAAAATGGACATGGATTGAGGCAGGAATTAAGCTATGTGAAGATGGTGTCTGGAGACAAAGAGTTACCGACAAGCCAGTCGTGCCACAAGCGCTTATGCCTTTTTTAGCCCAACAGATCCACTCGTGGGGACACTTGGCCTCACAACAGATGACGGCACGGTTCCAGAAAAGCTGGTGGGGTCGGGGATTTAAAAAACATGCTCAGCTGGTAATAGACTGCTGTGTGGTCTGCCAGAAAAATAATTCCTTCATGCCTAGGATACACTAACATTCTTGACATGGTCGACAGATTCTCTAGATGGGTAGAAGCTGTCCCAACTAAAAGAGCCAATCACACTGCAAAGGTCTTGTGTAAGGATTACATTCCCCGATGGGGAGTCCCGAGTACCATTGACTCAGATCAGGGAACACACTTCACAGGTGCTGTCTGCCAAGAAGTCTGTAGGTTACTGAACATTACGTGGGATTTACACTGTCCTTATCATCCACAATCATCAGGACAAGTAGAACGAATGAATCAAACTCTGAAACAACAGCTTGCCAAATATCACCAAGAAGGAACACCATGGCCCCAGGCACTACCAATAGTGCTATGTAGCATTAGGGCAACCCCGAACAGAACTACAGGTCTAAGCCCATTTGAAATTATAACAGGAAGACCCATGTCGCTGCCAGGAACTATTGATTTACGGAAAGCTGATGTTCACTTAATGAGTGACACTTTGTTATCATACTGTCACAACCTAACCAATGCTATTAGTTCTGTTTCCCAACAGGTATTGGCAGCTTGGGGTAATCGACCCGAAGGAGGACACGACATCATCCCGGGAGTCTGGGTGTATGTGAAAAAGTTGCATAAAGAACCTTTGGGTGCCAAGTGGGAGGGACCTTATCAAGTGTTATTGACCACCCAGGCAGCTGTTAAAGTCCAAGGAAAGAAAGCCTGGATCCACGCTTCACACGTTAAACGAGCACCCGTAACTGAAGCTGAAATCTAATAAGGACAATTACTTTTTGCCAAAATGTATAAATTTACTGGATTACTGATTGTAGGTATTCTAGACATAGGCCTACTTCTTACTAGCCGACCCTCTGCACCAAAGGGAAATAGTAGGGTAGCAAGGGAATTACATGTAAATACCTTTTTATATATGTCATACATTTATGCCAAACAAGGTAACATTTCTAGTTGTTGGGAATGTGCGCATATTCCTATTCACTCAAAGGGAGGGATTCCCTTGAGGCCGTTCCCTTGAATATCTCGGAAATGGCTGAGTGGATAATTAATCAAAACAAAACAGGCAATGCGTTTCACGATACGGAAAACTGGGCACGTAAATGGAAGTCAGCAGGTTACAATCTGACTACCTTTGAAGGGAGATACCAACCGTGGTACAATAATTCCAAACGGCCCCCATTTTTTGTGATCACTAATACAATGGGAATAGGAAGACCGGGGGAATCAGTCTGTCTGATTAGAAACATCAAAGTAGGCCAAAATATGGGGCTGAGTAACTGCGCCCGGAATTATAATATAATCAAGCCACGGAACCGTCCAAACTGGGCCAATGTGGGAATTTTTAACATAACGGGGGTTCTGAATAAAACAGATGGAAAAGCCTGGACAGGCCCCGGAGTGTTGCTGACAAAGAAACAGCAAACATTCATTGCATATAATGGCACCTATTGGGTGTGTGGCCACAAGGCCTACCCTTGGCTGCCCCAGAATTGGACGGGATCCTGCTATTTAGCCTACATTGTGCCTTATATGTATCATATAAAGTCACTGTTGGAACATTTACACCGTCCTAAGAGAGCTATCACAGAAACAGAGAGGTTCTTTGCCATTCTGATCCCCAGGTATGGGACCGCCAGACTGGCAAGGGAATCCATTAACATGGCATCCGTTGTGGAACGGGTAGCCAATGATACCTTAGAGTCCCTAGTTAAAATCAATGCAGAAATGGTAGCAATCCGCACAGTAGCCCTACAGAATAGACTGGCCCTTGATTACATCCTGGCTGAAAAGGGAGGTACTTGCGCCCTACTCGGAACTGAGTGTTGCACATATATCCCAGATAGCTCCGAAAAAATTACCCACTTAGCGGAGCATATCCAAAAGGAGTTAGAAAAACTTAAGCAACCCCCATTATTTACTTTGTGGAGTGGAGCCACTGAATGGCTCGGTTCAATAGGAACTTCATTGGTGGAAGGTTTAATTCTATTTGTGGTAATTATTTTACTTTTATATTGTTTGTTTATGTTGATTAAATGTTGTTGCGACCAGGCGGCTGTAGCTGCTGTCCCGCAGGTGAGACACCTTGCAGGTCCCAGCAGACCGTCTGTACGTGGCACAGGGGTATGTTATGCTTAAGGGAAGGTTGTTTACTGGTTGAATTAAGCTATTGATTTGAATTAAATTGGAATGAGGTTAATTAATCTACTAAAACCAGACTTCCATTGTGGCCACGATGGAACTCGGGTTGGTGTAAATTTGTGTGGAAGCTACTAGTCCGGACATGTGGCGAAACACATCAACAAATTTTAGAAGGAAACTCTATTAACATGTATGAAATTATTTTGTAGAATGTTTAACCAGTGATACCTGATGTTTTATGATTCAGTTTGTGAAAGAATCAAAGGGGGGAATTGATAGAGAATTCAAACAGGCTGCATTTCGACAGGCTGTGAAAATTCACAGACACCAAGTCAGAGATGCTACGTGAGTGGGAGCATGTTGCATTAAATCATCAATCAACTTGACATTTTAGGACCTTGGGTAGCGAGCCAATTAAAAGGTTAAAAGACTATTAATTGAGCCAATAAGGTCAAAGAAGGCGAGTTCTTTTCTGTAAATTGATTCCGGTATAAGTACAGCCATTTTGACCATGTGGTCTCAGAAGGACAAAGACCTGGCTTTAAGCCAAGAGCTTGTTACTGCTGCTGAAATAAAGTGACATTAAAACTACAATCGGAGTTCGTATTTCATTGGAAATTAAGAGATCTAACACTGCCGCTTTCTCCCAAGCATATGATGTTCCCCTCCCCATCAGTGCTCCCACCATGGCTCAATGCTTATAATCACAGGAAGTACTTCATTTATTTCATTCATATATTGAATCCTTATAGCTTCTTTTCACATGAAAACAAAAATTGATCGGTCTGTATAACAGGCGGCTGGTTCGTGCTGGTGATAGGAGCGCTGATTCAGCCCGAGCATGGACCTGGTAAATGCTAGCTTTACAACCGGGTGGCAAGCTGGCAATCTGCTCCTCAGTCGCAAGGCCCCCAAACTGTTCCTGGACACCATAAGTACCCTCCACAAGCCCCTCCCATTGACCTCACACATTTCTCATACAACCAGCTCCACTCCCAAACGCTTGGGACTTCCTCCCAGGCTCAAGCTTCTTAGTCCACTCGGCTCCATACCCCAACCCCTCACTGCGCACCCCCCCCCCCCCCGCCCCACGGTCCTATACCCCCATTTCCTGCCGGCCTGTGTCCTCCTCTCCCAGTTTCTTTCTTATCTATATGTCTTATCTACCTGGCCAATCTCTTGCCACCAATTTCCAAAAGTCACATCTGATCTGGTATATGTCGCTGGCCATCTTGCTATATATCTTGGTTTTAAAAAAGTGACTTAGAAATTGAGAATGTTTGAGGGTCACAGAGAGAGACTGGGTGACATGCAGGAGAAAGAGAAGACACTGCGAAGGGGAGACTTATTTCAGTGCCATGTGACATTTCGCTGCTTGGAAGCACGATGCAAATTGTTGTCTCTGAAACAGTAGAGCGAGAGGGGAGAGAAAGTGACAGATTCAGATGTAAACACAGAGGTATGTGTAATACAGCTCCATCTATTGTGGTAATGCAACTACTATTGTAGATAATAAAATGGTCATGTGATATAGTCACATGATATATTGGAGCCATCTTGTATAGAGTGTTTGTTAGTGATGTCGTAAAGAATATATCATATTGGCCACGAGGATAGGATAATTGGATTTCCTAGCTGAAATTTTTGTTGGTGGGTAATCTAGCCAACCGACAGAGAGACTTTGAGAGGTACTTTGTTTTGCAGAACAACATTAAAAATCCAAGGTAAATTTCAAGTACACTTGACTGAACTGTCGAAGTTGCCAGAGCCCAGATGTCAGTGCCTATGGGAATAATAGGGTGCTATGGTGAGTTCCATTGTGACTGAGACTGTGTGGAGCAGCTAGAAATGTTTTTCATCACGAATATATTGTCAAAGTCCCCGATGATGAAAACCGTAACCGGGAGGTTTTAGAAAGAAAACGGACTATTTTCTTGACTGAAGCAGGCCCCGAGATGTGTATAACCTTGAAAAATGTGCTTGTTCCTGTCAAGCCAAAGCCAAGTTAGAACAGCATTACAGTCCTGAGCCCTTGGAAATTGCTGAAAGTTATTGTGTTGGAATACAAAATCAATTAAATGACAAAAGTATCAGTGAGTATATTGTGGCTTTAAAGAAGCTATCCATTCACAGTCATTTCGGAAACCTTCAAGACCAAGCATTGCGTGACCGCTTTGTTTGTGGGATGAAAAATGAAGCAATGAGAACAAAATTGTTGACAACCGCTAACATAACTTTTGATTTAGCTTCTCAGATGTCGATGGATATTGCCAAACGATACTCCCGAGAATTTCATACCATTTCCAATCATCAGACAACAAGGCATCAGCAGCTGGCCAGGGTAACAATACATTGTAGTCATGCTATCGGTGCCTGGGACAACACATTGCTCAAAGCTGTCCATATGTGAAGGCAGAGTATTTCTTCTGCAAGAAATTGGGCATTTTGCGAAGGCATGCCGATTGAAGAGTAAACTGATGTTCAATGCGAGAAGTAGAAATTGCCAGACACTACATAGCATTGAAGAGAAGCAACAGGACGAGAAGGTTCTGGTGATACACATCATCAGGAGCACGAGGGTATTTAACAACGATTTCTGAAGTATCTTCATCCAAATAGACTTCACAGGAACCAGGATATCCATGGAATTTGACACTGGTGCATCCGTGAACGAGGTGCCTGAATCGCTATATCTCAACAAGTTGTGTGATTTTCCACTGGAGACATTGAAGATAGAGCTACGAGGCTACTCAGGAAAGCAAATCACTGTGGTAAGACGTATCACTGTACCAGTGAAATACAAGGATCAGTTTCAGAGCATGCCTCTCATAGTAGTGGCAGGAGACAAGTCTTCCATGATAGGTAGAAATTGGTTGGGATCACTGAAGCTGGATTGAAATTAGATTTTTCGTGTAAAATAGAAATTTGCATTGAAAGATGACGTCATCAAGCAGTATCCGAAGGAGTCCCTAGAAACAGGCAGTCTGATCCAAGACTTCAAGGCGAGTGTCAGTGTGCAGAAGGACGCTAGACCAGTTCACTGCAAGCCATGTACCGTACCATATGGACTTGAGGAGAAAGTTCAGCAAGAACTCAAAAGACTAGAAACTGAGAATATTGGGCTCAAATTTGGCCAGTACAGATTTCTGGCTCACTCACTAGAGTGTCCGCCTCGAAGTGCTCCAAAAATCTTTGGGTCGAGTTTGACTGCTCCCCAGCCTCTGGTGTAGCATGGCCACTGGATTCGGGGGTGGAGCCAGGTCCCGGCGCTGAAAACAGTGCCGGGACCTCTGCACATGTGCACTAGAATGTGTGTGCATGTGCAGTAGCTCCTCGCCCCCAGGCTGTGTGGGAGGGGCCGAAGTCATAGCAAGTATACTCAGATTGCTCTGACCAGACTAACATGCAGCAATCAGAAAAGACTACAGTAATTAAATGGTGCGAGTTGCATTTTACATCCCTCGGTGAAGTCCCTGGAGAAGTCCCTCCGAAAAGTCCCTCGGAGAAGACCCTTGGAGAAGTCCCTCAGAGAAGCCCTCGGAGAAGTCCTGAGAGAAGTCCTCAGAGAAGTCCTTCGGTGAAGTCCCTTGGAGAAGAGGAGCACTGAGCACTGGGGAACAGGAGACCTGGAGAGCTGGACCACTGGACCACGGGAGAGCGGCTACACTGCTGCTGGCTGCAAGGCTTCCGCACCTAGTCTTGGTCAAAGGGCATTGCCGGTGCATGCTCCAGTTGGGAAGATAGGACTCTTTATTACTTATTACGTGATTTATTTTTCATTTACTATCATTTATTAATTATTATGGTTTCTATGGTTCTTTATTGTTAAAAGTAAAGTGTTTCATGCTTTGGAGAATCCTCTAACTTCCCTCCCCCCCAACCCTGCCCCCCCACCCCCCCGTCTCTGGCTACCTGCGCTGATCTCTTAATTCACCGCAGGGTTTTTCAAAAGGTACAAAAGTGGACACTTACTCTGGCCTAAGTTAGTTTGGAGTAAGTTTTAGCTGGCTAAACTTGCTTAAATGGCCAAAACAGGTGTAAGTGACTGGTAACACCTCCTTTTGAAAAAAAAAACTGAACAAAAAAAAACCTAACTAACTCACTTACACTGGAGCAACTTAGATGGGGAGAATTGCGATTTTTAAATTACTCCAAAAAAATCTAGTTGCTCCAAAAAAATGGAGCAACTCCTGGGCCCAAATCTCTACAGTAGAATTAAGTAATTGGGCTACACCTATTGTTGTTGTACCTAAGTCCGATGGTAAGGTAAGGTTGTGTGGTGATTATAAAGTAACCGTAAACCAGGTTCTAGAAGGTAATCTCCCCAATACATTGCCAAATGTAGAAGATTGGTTCACAACACTGACAGGTGGCCAGATCTTCTCAAAGTTAGATCTTATGAATGCCTACTTACAGCTTGAACTAGATGAGGAGTCCAAGTCATGCTTGACTATAAATACTCATCTTGGCCTATATCAATTTAATAGACTACCATTTGGAGTGTCTTCTGCCCTCCCCCCCTCCACATTCCAAGGGATGATGAACCAGATTTTTCAAGGCATTGAAGGGGTAGTATGTTATTTAGATGACATACTCATTTCAACACCAAACAGGCAAATCCATAACATATTAAATTAAGTGCTCAAACGGCTAGAGAAGCACAGAGTACGAGTGACTGCTCGCAAGTGTGAGTTATTTCAAAACTCAGTGGAGTACTTAAGGCACAGAGTAGACAAAGATGGTTTACATCCAAACAAGGAAAAGCTGGATGCAATCAGAAATGCACGCACACCCAAGAATGTCACTGAACTTCGATCATTTTTTGATCTTTTGAACTATTATGGGACGTTCCTACCAAATTTGGCTGCAGTGTTACATCCATTGAATGAGCTGTTGAAAAAACAAGTCCATTAGAAGTGGTCAGAAAAATGCGACACAGCATTCAAGGAATGTAAAAGCCAATTGGTAGAGAGAACTATGTTAGTTCACTGTGACCTATCTAAGGAGATCAAGCTAGCATATGATGCCTCTCCAAATGGATTTGGAGCAGTGCTCTCTCATGTACTAGTTAGTGGGGAGGAGAGACCAATTGCTTTTGCTTCACGCACTCTCTGTGCCAGTGAGCGTAATTATGCGCAAATTGAAAGGGAAGCTTTGGCATTGATTTTTGAAGTCAGGATGTTCCAAAAATTCTTGTATGGTCGTAAGTTTACCATCTTTATGGACCATAAGCCCCTGACATCAATCCTCCATCCAAAGTCCCCAGTTCCAACCTTAACTGCAGCCTGAATGCAGAGATGTGCTTTGATTTTGTCAGCATATACATATGACATTGAATACAGATGATCAGCTGATCACAGTAATGCTGAGGCTATGTCTAGATTGCCATCACCATCACAAGTTACACCCAATAGGGAAGAAGTGTTCTATTTTTCATACATTGATGAACTGCTAGTCACAGCTGAAGCGATTGGTAGGGCAACCAAACGTGACCCAGTTATGTCAAAGGTGTATGATTACATAACAAATGCTGGCCAAACCAGATATCATAGAAAGATATTCATCCATACTTTGTTCGGTAGGAATGAATTATCAGTGGATAAAGATTGTATCATGTGGGGTGCAAGAGTGGTTATCCCAAATAAATTCAGGTCCAAATTGTTAGGCGAATTTCATGACCAGCACCTGGGAATATGCTTGCCCAAGAGTTTTGCACGCAGTTACTTATGGTGGGTGGTCTCGATAAAGATATTGAGTACATCGTTAGTCAGTGTACAACATGTCAATCGGTAAGCAAGAAACCACCATCAGTACCATTACAGCCACGGAAATGGGCCTCCCAGGGTGTGGCAAAGGTTATATGTAGATTTTGCTGAGCTAGAAGGACAACAATTGTTGATTGTGATTGATAATCATTCGAAGTGAGTAGAGGTGTTTTTGCTGAAAAAAATACCAGAAATAAAACACTAGAAAATTTGTGAAGATTATTTTCTTCATATGGCCTCCCAGAAGAAACTGTGTCTGATAATGAGCCACAATTTTGTTCAGAAGAATTTGCACAGCTCATGAGCAGAAATGGTGTGAAACATACCAAAGTTCCATCATACCACCCTGCTTCAAATGGTGCAGCAGAGCGCACAGTACCAATTGTAAAACGTGCCCTCATTAACCAAATGTTCGGAAATGGCAGTTGATGTTGGACCACAAACTGGCAAATTTTCTGATTACTTATCATAATACTCCTCATACAACCACTGGTAGAACACCAGCAGAATTGTTTCTCAAACGACAGCCACGAACCAAGTTCTCGTTGTTAAAGCCAAACTTGGTACAGTCAGTAGAAGAGAAACAATCAAGATAGAAAGAGAATCATGAAAGAGAGAGAAATGTGAAATAGAATCAGATGGTTAGCGTAAAGAATCATCACCATCAATGGCTAAAGTGGTTACTAGGAAGAATAGTGAAGATATATGTCCCTCGCACATATTCGTTCAAGATGTTTAATCATTAAAAGGTTAGGTTTGTTTGCATTAATCATATTTTACCTACAAATGTGGCAGGAGTTGAATGTTGGAATGATTCGATTATTTATGATGAGTCAGATAGTCAGTTTTCAAGTGGAGTACCACGAGAAAATCCTGTATCAGATATATTGGAAACAAATCTAAGAGAAAGTAGAATTTAAGTCTGACTCTGGGTCAGGCAGACAAACAGTCTGAAGTTGTAGAGAGTTCAAAAGTAGATCAAGGTCAGCCCTTGGAGTAAAACTTTCCTCAGACTCCACCTAGAATGAGTCTAAGTTCGACACCAAGTTTGGGAAGTTCTGTTCGAGAGCGATAGTATCCTCTTCGAGACAGAAAACCAGTGATTAAGTTTGATTTGCAAATATGGCAAAATAAGTCCATATCTTTTGTTGTGTATAACCATGCAAGTTATGTATAATTATTATTTTGTTATAATTACTTCTTCATTAATATGGGAGAAATGTAATATAGTTCCACCAAGTGGACTGCTGCTCCACCGAGTGGACTACTGTGGTAATGCAACTACTGCTGTAAATAATAAAAGGGTCATGCAATATTGTCACATGATGTATTGGAGCCATTTGTAGAGTATGTTAGTTTGTGATGTCGCTAAGAATATACCGCAATGCAAAAAAAGATGTGAAGCAACCAGAGAGAGAGAGAGAGTGAAACTATCTTGTTCAATACAACAAGTGAATGTGGACTTGTGTTCATGCTTCAGGACATTTCTTTCCCACAATGAAAGGAAATAAAAGGGAAAATGCAAGTGCTTTAAAGTTGGTAGCAAACTTCTCCATGTAAATGGCAGGAAAATAATTCCATGGTTCCATAAGGGATGAGTATTCGTTTGCTCTCGTGAAGAACTAGTCGACAAACAATGGGTTATACAGTAGACACCTCTGGTCTTATAACAACAACAATTTGTATTTGTATAGCACCTTTAATGTAGTAAAACATGCCAAGGCTCTTCACAGGAGCGTTATCAAACAAGCTGAGCCACATAAGGAGATATTAGGGCAGATGACAGGGCAGGATTTAAGGAAGCATCTTAAAGGTGGAAAGAGAGGTAGAGAGGCGGAGAAGTTTAGGGAGAGCTTAGGGCCTTGGCAGCTGAAGGCATGGCCACCAATGGTTGAGCGATTATAATCAGGGATGCCTAAGATGTCAGAAATTGAGGAACACAGATATCTCAGAGGTTGTGGGGCTGAAGGAGATGACAGAGATAGGGAGGGTCAAGACCATGGAGGGATTTGAAGACATATCTTTCAAATTGAGCCATTGCTTAAACGGGAACCAATGTTGGTCAGTGAGCACAGGTGTGATGGGTGAACAGGATTTGGTGCGAGTTGGGACATGGGCAGCCGAGTTTTGGATGATTTCAAGTTTACAGAGGACAGAATGAGGGAGGCCGGGTGTGCGTTGGAATAATCAACCTGAAATGATCAAGTTAAGTAATATTTATAACATACTAGGAGAAACCTTTTATAGCACTGCCCACAACCATTGCCATAGCAACTCCCTCTTCCTCACAAAACCAAACCTACACCCAGACCCCGCTTACCAGAATTATACCAGGTTTTAAAGCGTAAAACTTTGAGGACAGGTTGCTTAATCTTGGCTAGTATTCCTTGAGTTCAGAAGGGTGATCCAACTGAGGTGTTTAAAATGATGAAAGAATTCGACAGGGTAGACACAGAGCAGCTATTACTTCTGGAGGGAAATCCAGAACAAAGGGCACAGTCTTAAAGTTATAGCCAGGCCGTTCAGGAGTGAAATTAGGAAGTACTTCTTCACACAAAGGGTAGCAGAAATCTGGGGGTCAATTGAAATTTTCATGGTTGAGATTAGCAGATGTTTATCAGATGAGGGTATCAAGCGATCTTGATCAAAAGTGAATGGAGCTGAGTTACAGGTCTAACTGAATGATGGAGACAGCTCGAGGGACTGAATGGCCTACTCCTATTCCTTTGTACCTCAGCCCTGAACTTGTGGCTTTCTCGGGTTTCTCTCCTGTCTCTTCTCTCCATGGTAATCTTGTCCGTGAGACCCATCTCTGGCATCATTGACCACATGGCCACAAAACTACCATTCCTGACCATGATGCTGGCCGATGTTGCGAACAGTTGTCACCCTCCTCCTCCCTTTAAAAAATACTCTCCCCCTCAACTATTCTGCCCTTGAACACTACCGGACAATTCCCACCCTACCTTTCCTCTCCAGAGCTCTTGAATATGTTGCAGCCTCGCAAATCCCTGCTTGTCTCTCCTGCACCTCCACTGCTGAACCTCCAAAATGAGGTTCCCACCCCGACACAGCATTGAAATGGCCCTGCTCCAAATTACAAATGTCCTCCTCTGTGACCGTGACTGTGGTGCATTCGCTATCCACATCCTCCTCCACCTCAGCTCTGAAGCTTTCCATAGTCAAATACTCCAGCCGGGAATTTCTTTGGGGGGCACTTGGGGACTGTAACTCAGCAGTAGATTATGAAAGGTTTTGCGAGAGTAGATGGAGGAGAAACTGTTTCTCGTGGCTGGAAGGTCAATAACCAGATGACACAGATTTAAGATAATTGGCAAAGCATCCATGGGAGTAATGATTCATTTTTTATGCAGCGAGTTGTGATCTGGAACGCGCTGCCTGATAGGTGGTGGAGGCAGATTCAATAGTAACTTTCAAAAGGGAATTAGATAAATCTTTGAACAGGAAAAAAATGTTGCAGGCCTGTGGGGAAAGCGCGGGAGGGGGGCACTAATTGGATAGCTCTTTCAAAGAGCCAGCACAGGCACAATGGGCTGAATGCCTCCTTTTGTGCTGTAAGATTCTATGAAGATCAGTGGATCTTATCCGGGGCTTCCACCAATCTTAAGGCAACCAATCAGGAAAATCCGCCAGGAAATTTGCGGAACCAGTATTTAAGGTTATGTATGGAAAATAAACACTTGGGTGAGGCACAGAAGGTGACTATGAAACTCTACCCCAGCAGGGGAGTCCAGAACTGGAAGAGAATGAGTGCGAGCAGAGAAAATTAACAGAGAAAGTCGGGGAAAGGTATATGTTTTTTTAAATAGCAATATAACAGAACCATAATTATCAGCACTCCCATTATCAGCCTTATTGCTTATCCACAAGAGTTTTATGGATACTGGCATTTCAGTGGGAGTTAGGATTGCCAGCCCTTTCTTGTTTCTTAACAAAGTCCTCTGCGCCAAGATTAACTGGGTGCTCCAACATTTTGTGAACCAGCTAATCTGGCAATTTAGTGACTCAACTGTCCGTGCACCTGTTTTTATCGACTGGATCCACAAGGCTTATATTCTCTGGAATTTAGAAGAATGAGTAGGGATCTCATAGAAACATGTAAAATTCTGACGGGATTGGACAGGTTAGATGCAGGAAGAATGTTCCCGACATTGGGGAAGTCCAGAACCAGGGGTCACAGTCTAAGGATAAGGGGTAAGCCATTTAGGACCGAGATATGGGGAAACTTCTTCACCCAGAGAGTGGTGAACCTGTGGAATTCTCTACCACAGAAAGTTGTTGAGGCCAGTTCGGTAGATAGATTAAAAAGGGAGTTAGATGTGGCCCTTATGGCTAAAGAGATCATGGAGAGAAAGCAGGAATGGGGTACTGAAGTTGCATGATCAACCATGATCATATTGAATGGTGGTGCAGGCTCGAAGGGCCGAATGGCCTGCTCCTGCACCTACTTTCTATGTTTCTATGTTTCTGTATTTAACTCCAGCCACGCAACCTATTACACAACTGAGAGGGATGATCAAAACTTCTCCCCTAGTGGCAGCCAAAGACTCCCTGCAGCAACAGCAACTTGCATTTATATAGCGCCTTTAACAGGATAAAATATCCCAAGGTGCTTCGTAGGGGTGTAATCAGACAAAATAAATTGACACTGAGCCAAAGAAGGAGTCACTAAAGCTGCAGACCAAAACCTTGCTCAAAGAGATAGGTTTCAAGGGGCGACTTAAAGGAGGAGAAAGTAGCAGAGAAATTTAGAGATCAAAATCCAGAGCTTCGGACCGAGGTAGCTGAAGGCAAGGCTGCCAATATTGGGGCTTCGGCAGTCGTGATGTGCAAGAGACCAGAATTGGAGAAGCGTAGTGATCTCGGAGCGTTGTAGGGCTGTAGGGGGTTACAGAGCGAGGGAGTGGTGAGGCCATGGAGGGATTGGAAAATCAGGATGATAATTTTAATATTGAAGCATTGGTAGACCAGGAGCTTATTCTAGGTCAGCGAGCACAGGGGTGATGGGTGAATGGGATGTAGAAGTGAGCAGCAAATGGAAGCACATTGGAGCACTGATCTTGCAGCCACTGCCTGCCTCTTTAACTACACTCGTGCCAAACAGGAAAGAATTTAAACAGGCAGGATGGGTATCAGCAGCTTCACTGAGATCCGAAAAGTGCATCGTGATACATTTTGGTAGGAAGAACGAGGAGAGGCAATACAAACTAAAGGTACAATTCTAAAGGGGGTGCAGGAACAAAGAGACCTGGGGGTACATGTGCACAAATTGCTGAAGGTGGCAGGGCAGGTTGGTAAAGCAGTTTAAAAAGGTATACGGGACCCTGGCATAGAGTACAAAATCGAGGCATAGAGTACAAAAGCAAGGAAGTTATGATGAACCTGTATAAAACACTAGTTCGGCTTCAACTGGAGTAGTGTGTCCAATTCTAGGCACCGCACTTTAGGAAGGATGTGAAGGCCTTAGAGAGGGTGCAGGAAGGATTTACAAGAATGGTTCCAGGGACGAGGGACTTCAGTTACGTGGATAGACTGGAGAAGCTGGGGTTGTTCTCCTTAGAGCAGAGAAGGTTGAGAGGAGATTTGATAATGACCTGTGTTCAAAATCTTGAGGGGTCTGTGCAGAGTAGATAGAGATAAACTGTACCCATTGATAGAAGGGACAAGAACCAGAGGACACAGATTTAAGGTGATTGTCAGAAGGTCCAAAGGCAACATGAGGGGAAACTTTGTTAGGCAGCGAGTGGTTAGGATCTGGAATGCGCTTCCTGAGAGGGTGGGGGAGGCAGACTCAACCGTGGCTTTCAGAAGGGAGTTGGATAAGTACCTGAAGGAAAATAACTTGCAGGGCTATGGGGAAAGGGTGGGGGGAGTGGGACTGGCTGAGGTGCTCTTGCAGAGAGCCGGCACGGGCTTGAGGGGCCCAATGGCCTTCTTTTGTGCTGTAACCGTTCTATGATTCTATGATTCTATGATCAGCATTGCCAAAGGGATAGCTGGAGCTATGAGCTGATTTCACTTCGGCATTTGTGGCCATCTCTGTCGGGAGTGTGGCAGGTCTGGCGGTGGGAGTCACGAATGAGTATACGGGGGTGTTGTGATCGGCAGGGCAGCCGAGCGGCCAGCTGACCTTGCCACCAGCGTGTAGTGGGGATGCCAATGCTGCAGGGCACAGGTGGGCAGTGTCCAAACAATCAACAGTACACAGAAAGAAAGAAAGACTTGTATTTATATAGCGCCTTTCACAAACCACCAGATGTCTCAAAGCGCTTTACAGCCAATGAAATACTTTTGGAGTGTAGTCACTGTTGTAATGTGAGAAACATGCGTACAGCAAGCTCTCACACACAGCAATGTGATAATGACAGATAATCTGTTTTTGTTATGTTGATTGAGGGATAAATATTGGCCAGGACACCAGGGATAACTTCCCTGCTTTTTTTCAAAATAGTGCCATGGGATCTTTTACGTCCACCTGAGAGGGCAGACGGGGCCTCGGTCTAATGTCTCATTCTCAGAACCTTATTATCTGCCCGTTTCCATGATCTGTCTGGGTTGGATCTTCTTCATTATGGTGGATCATCCAGGTCCTGATGCAATACAGTTGTGACTGTTTGAAATGAGCTGATGAACTTTGAGAACATTACAAACCAGAATGCTTTGTAAGGAACTTATTTGGCCTCTTTGCCAAACAGATGTTTAATTCTCCTATCAGACTATCTGGTCTTTGTTACATTGCTGTTTGTGGAATGGTGCTCAGCACAATTTGGCTGCTGCATTTCCTACATTACAACAGTGACTACAGTTGAAAAAATATTTCATTGACTTTAAAGTGCTTTGCGATGTCTTGAGCTCATGAAAGGCATGATATAAATGCAAGTCTTTCTTTCTCATCTACAGACATGATTTTTTTCTCCACTTATACAGGAGTATCTCCATTTTCAGGTTTTTTTTGATTTACATAAGAATTGGAAATATCTCTGCGAACTCTGTGACCAGCCCCACAAAGGAGTACTCAGTTGATGACACTGCCCGTCTCCCTGCTGTGTACCTTCCACACATTTGTCGCCCTGTAACTGACCCAGGCCAACCCCTGCTGTGCAGAGATTGAGCAACATTTGTGCTTTCAACCTGTTGTGTATCACAACAACCAGCATCACGAGGGAGAGGAGGAATATATCCTCCAATTACTCACGTTTCGCCGCCGTGTTAGCAGAGTGCCGAAAATGATTGTTGTAAATGTCCTATGATTGGGAAATTGTGTCTTTTGAAAGAAGCAACATGTTTATGAAATCCTGAGTGTGAAAAATTCAGCCTTGCATTTATATAACAGCCCATCAAGTGTCTCAGAATCCTCTCAAAGTATTTCACGCAGATATGAATTATTTCTCAAGTGCGGTGACTTGTTATCTAGACAAATACATATTATTACAATGAAAATAACCTCAGCTTCTATTGCACATACAGTGCAGCTTTTAAAATTGAACAGTTTCTGGATGTGACACAAAAATGAAATCTTCTCTGGGCTGAAATTATTAATAGTGATTTCTTCAGATAAAAAACAAAAACAGCAACGCAAAATAGGAAACGTTATCACCTCTCTATAATTAAAACAAAGCGCCGGTGGCTAGAAAATTCATGGGCTGCAATCCCAAGAGTTACATTAGGTGTCAGCCGTGGCTCAGTTGGTACAGTTTCCACCTCTCAGTCAGTAGGTCCAGAGACTTGAGCACAAAATCTAGGCTGATGCTCCTGAGGGCGCGCTGCAATGTCGGAGGTGCCATCTTTTGGATGAGACGTTAAACGGAGACCCAGGCTGCTCTCTCGGGTGGATGTGAAAGATCCTGTGGCACTGTTTCAAAGAAGAGCAGGGGAATTCTTCCCGGTCTCCTGACCAACACTTACCGCTCCACCAGTATCACTAACATAAATTATCATCGTTATGACGTCGCTGTTCATGGGAGCTTACTGTGCACAAATTGACGACCAAATTTCCTACATTGCAACACTTCAAAAGTACTTAATTGGCTGTAAAGCCTTTTGGGACGTCCTGAGATTGTAAAAGACACTATATAAGTACATATCCTGCTGCTACCTGTAATATATAGCTCCATCTAGTGGAATACTGCTCCACCTTGTGGACTACTGTGGTAATGTAGCCATTGCTGTTTACAATAATAGAAAGGTGGCAGGAGACAAACCTGCCTTACTAGGTAGAAATTGGTTGGGATCAATGAAGCTAGATTGGAATTACATTTTTCGTGTTGAAACGAGATTTGCATCAAAGGATGATGTCATCGAGATGTATCCGAAGGTGTTCTGCGAAACAGGCAGTCCGATCCAAGGCTTCAAGGCGAGTGTCAGGGTATAGAAGGACGCTAGACCAGTTTATTGCAAGCCATGTCCCATATCATATGCACTCAAGGAGAGAGTTGAGCAAGAACTCAAAAGAGTAGAGACTGAGAACATTATTTCTAAGATTGATCTATGTAATTGGGCTACACCCGTTGTTGTTGTACCTAAGTCAGATGGTAAGGTAAGGTTGTGTAGCGATTATAAAGTAACCGTAAACCAGATTTGAGAGGATAATCTCCCCAGTACTTTGCCAAATGTGGAAGATTTGTTCACAACGCTGACAGGTCAGATATTCTCAAAGTTAGATCTCACAAATGCCTACTTACAACTTGAACTAGATGAGGAGTCCAAGTCATGCTTGACTATAAATACTCATCTTGGTTATTATCACTTTAATAGGCAACCATTCGGCGTGTCTTCCGCCCCTGCCATATTCCAAGAGGTGATGAACCAAATTTTGCAAGGCATTGAAGGGGTAGTTTGTTATTTAGATAACATACTCATTTCAGCACCAAACAGGCAAATCCATAATAACATGTTCAATTAAGTCCTCAAACGGCTAGAGAAGCACAGAGTACGAGTGTCTGCTTGTAAGTGTGTTATTTCAAAACTCAGTGGGACTTAAGGCACAGAATAGAGAAAGATGGTTTACATTCAAACAAGGGAAATCTGAATGCAATCAGAAATGCACCCACTCCCAAGATCGTCAGTGAACTTCGATCAATTTTGGGTCTTTTGAACTATTATGGGAAGTTCCTACCAAATTTGGCTACAGTGTTATATCCACTGAATGAACTGTTGAAGAAACAGCTACAATGGAAGTGGTCAGAAGAATGCGACACAATCCAAGGATTGTAAAAGTCAGTTGTTAGAGAACACCATGTTAGTTCACTATGACGTATCTAAGGAGATCAAGCTAGCATGTGATGCCTCTCCATATGGAGTTGGGGCAGTGATCTCTCATGTACTACATAGTGGGGAGGAGAGACTAATTGCTTTTGCTTCACGCACTCTCAGTACCAGTGAATGTAATTATGCACAAATCGAAAGGGAAGCTTTGGCATTAATGTTTGGGGTCAAGAAGTTCCACAAATACTTGTATGGTCGTATGTTTACCATCATTATGGACCATATGCCCCTGACAGCAATTCTCCATTCAAAGTCCGCGGTTCTAACATTAGCTGCAGCCCGAATGCAGAGATGGGCTTTGATTTTTTCAGCATATACATATAGAAACATAGAAACATAGAAAATAGGTGCAGGAGCAGGCCATTCAGCCCTTCTAGCCTGCACCGCCATTCAACGAGTTCATGGCTGAACATGAAACTTCAGTACCCACTTCCTGCTTTCACGCCATACCCCTTGATCCCCCGAGTAGTAAGGACTTCATCTAACTCCCTTTTGAATATATTTAGTGAATTGGCCTCAACTACTTCCCGTGGTAGAGAATTCCACAGGTTCACCACTCTCTGGGTGAAGAAGTTTCTCCTTATCTCGGTCCTAAATGGCTTACCCCTTATCCTTAGACTGTGACCCCTGGTTCTGGACTTCCCCAACATTGGGAACATTCTTCCTGCATCCAACCTGTCCAAACCCGTCAGAATTTTAAACGTTTCTATGAGGTCCCCTCTCACTCTTCTGAACTCCAGTGAATACAAGCCCAGTTGATTCAGTCTTTCTTGATAGGTCAGTCCCACCATCCCGGGAATCAGTCTCTCCCTCAACAGCAAGTATGTCCTTCCTCAAGTTAGGAGACCAAAACTGTACACAATACTCCAGGTGTGGCCTCACCAAGGCCCTGTACAACTGTAGCAACACCTCCCTGCCCCTGTACTCAAATCCCCTCGCTATGAAGGCCAACATGCCATTTGCTTTCTTAACCGCCTGCTGTACCTGCATGCCAACCTTCAATGACTGATGTACCATGACACCCAGGTCTCGTTGCACCTTCCCTTTTCCTAATCTGTCACCATTCAGATAATAGTCTGTCTCTCTGTTTTTACCACCAAAGTGGATAACCTCACATTTATCCACATTATACTTCATCTGCCACGCATTTGCCCACTCACCTAACCTATCCAAGTCACTCTGTAGCCTCATAGCATCCTCCTCGCAGCTCACACTGCCACCCAACTTAGTGTCATCCGCAAATTTGGAGATACTACATTTAATCCCTTCGTCTAAATCATTAATGTATAATGTAAACAGCTGGGGCCCCAGCACAGAACCCTGCGGTACCCCACTAGTCACTGCCTGCCATTCCGAAAAGTACCCATTTACTCCTACTCTTTGCTTCCTGTCTGACAACCAGTTCTCAATCCACGTCAGCACACTACCCCCAATCCCATGTGCTTTAACTTTGCACATTAATCTCCTGTGTGGGACCTTGTCGAAAGCCTTCTGAAAGTCCAAATATACCACATCAACTGGTACTCCTTTGTCCACTTTATTGGAAACATCCTCAAAAAATTCCAGAAGATTTGTCAAGCATGATCTCCCTTTTACAAATCCATGCTGACTTGGACCTATCATGTCACCATTTTCCAAATGCGCTGCTATGAAATCCTTAATAATTGATTCCATCATTTTACCCACTACTGAGGTCAGGCTGACCGGTCTATAATTCCCTGCTTTCTCTCTCCCTCCTTTCTTAAAAAGTGGGGTTACATTGGCTACCCTCCACTCGATAGGAACTGATCCAGAGTCAATGGAATGTTGGAAAATGACTGTCAATGCATCCGCTATTTCCAAGGCCACCTCCTTAAGTACTCTGGGATGCAGTCCATCAGGCCCTGGGGATTTATCGGCCTTCAATCCCATCAATTTCCCCAACACAATTTCCCGACTAATAAAGATTTCCCTCAGTTCCTCCTCCTTAATAGACCCTCTGACCACTTTTATATCCGGAAGGTTGTTTGTGTCCTCCTTAGTGAATACTGAACCAAAGTACTTGTTCAATTGGTCTGCCATTTCTTTGTTCCCCGTTATGACTTCCCCTGATTCTGACTGCAGGGGACCTACGTTTGTCTTTACTAACCTCTTTCTCTTTACATACCTATAGAAACTTTTGCAATCCGCCTTAATGTTCCCTGCAAGCTTCTTCTCGTACTCCATTTTCCCTACCCTAATCAAACCCTTTGTCCTCCTCTGCTGAGTTCTAAATTTCTCCCAGTCCCCAGGTTCGCTGCTATTTCTGGCCAATTTGTATGCCACTTCCTTGGCTTTAATACTATCCCTGATTTCCCTAGATAGCCACGGTTGAGCCACCTTCCCTTTTTTATTTTTACGCCAGACAGGAATGTACAATTGTTGTAATTCATCCATGCGTTCTCTAAATGTCTGCCATTGCCCATCCACAGTCAACCCCTTAAGTATCATTAGCCAATCTATCTTAGCCAATTCATGCCTCATACCTTCAAAGTTACCCTTCTTTAAGTTCTGGACCATGGTCTCTGAATTAACTGTTTCATTCTCCATCCTAATGCAGAATTCCACCATATTATGGTCACTCTTCCCCAAGGGGCCTCGCACAATGAGATTGCTAATTAATCCTCTCTCATTACACAACATTATGATATTGAATACAGACGATCAGCTGATCACAGTAATGCTGATGCAATGTCTAGATTGCCTTCCCCATCACAAGTTACACCCAATAGGGAAGAAGTGTTCTATTTTTCATACATTGATTAACTACCAGTCACAGCTGAAGAGATTGGTAGGGCAACCAAACGTGACCCAGTGATGACAAAGTTGTATGATTATATTGCAAATGGCTAGCCAAACCAGGTATCAGAGAAAGATATTCATCCATTCTTCATTCGTAGGAATGAATTATCAGTAGATAAAGATTGTATCATGTGGAGTGCAAGAGTAGTTATTCCAAATAAATTCAGGTCCAAACTTTTAGGAGATCTTCATGACCAGCACCTGGGAATGTGCTTGACCAAGATTTCGGAACACAGTTACTTATAGTGGCTGGTCTAGATAAAGATATAGAGTATATCGTCAGTCAATGTACGACTTGTCAATCAGTAAGCAAGAAACCACCATCAGTATCATTCCAGCCATGGAAATGGCCTCCCAGGGTGTGGCAAAGCTTATATGTAGATTTTGCTGAGCTAGAAGGACAGCAATTGTTCATTGTGATAGTCATTCGAAGTGGGTCGAGGTGTTTCTGCTGCGGAAAATAACAACTAGTAAAACATTAGACCTATTGCGAAGATTATTTTCTTTGTATGGCCTCCCAGAAGACAGTGTGTCTGATAATGGACCACAATTTTGTTCAGAAGAATTTGCATAGTTCACAAGCAAAAATGGAGTGAAACATACCAAAGTTCCACCATACCATTCTGCTTCAAATGGTGCAGCAGAGCACACTGTACAAATTGTAAAACGTGCCCTCATCAAACAAATGTTGGATCCAAATCCAAGGAAACGACAGTTGCCATTGGACCACAACTTGACTAATTTCCTAATTACTTATCGGAATACACTTCATGCAACTACTGGTATAAGACAAGCAGAGTTATTTCTCAAACGACAGCCATGAACCAGGTTTTCGTTGTTAAAACCAAACTTCACACAATCAGTAGAACAGAAAGAATCAAGGCAGCAAAAGAGTCATGATAGAGGTAGAGTAAGAGAGAGAAGTGTGAAATTAAATCAGAAGGTGAGAGTGAAGAACCAACACCATAAATGGTTAAAGTGGTTACCAGGAAGAGTGGTAAAGATATGTGGTCCTCGCACATATTTGGTCAAGATGTTTGATCATGGACAGGTTTGATTTGTTCACATTGATCATATAGATGTGGAAGGAGTTGAAAGTTGGAATAATGCGATTATTTCAAATTCATCAGATAGTCTTATTACAAATACAGTACCATATCCTACATCAAATGTACTAGAAACAAGCCCAAGAGAAAGTCAGAATTTAAGTCTGAGTCCGAGTCAGGCAGACAAACAGTCTGAAGTTATAGAATGTTCAAATATAGATCAAGGACATCCCTTGGAGGAAAACTTTCCTCAGGATCAGCCTAGAATGAGCCTAAGTTTGACACCGTGTTTGGAAAGTTCTGTTTGAGAGCAAAGGTATCCTCTTTGTAACAGAAAACTTTAAGTGCTTAAGTTTGATTTGTAAGTATTACAAAATAAGTCCATGTCTTTTCTTATGTATAACCATGCAAGTCATGTATGATGATTGTTTATTATAATTACTTCTTCATTAAGGAGGGAGAAATGTAATATATATAGCTCCATTTAGTGGACTACTGCTCCACCGAGTGGAATACTGTTCCAACTAGTGGACTACTGCGGCAATGCAGCCATTGCTGTTTACAATAATTAAAAGGTCAGCTCACCTGACAAGTTCCTGTATCAAGAGCCATCTTGTAAAGTCTGTGTGTTGTGAGGCCATAAGGAAGATACCGCACTACCATCCATCTGCTACTTGACTTTGCTGGCTGAGTGGGAGGGTATCTAGTTATAGACGGGGCCGGTCTAACGATAGTTCCTGAATTATCACATTTTCCAAAGCTACTCAGCCTATTTAACTCATCTTACTTTGGAACCCTACAGTTCCCCCCCCTCACTGCCTCTGAATGAAAGCACTAATCTGCCAAGTGGGCCTTTCTGGGTATTACATGAAAAACTGCTTCCAGTCTTTAGTCTTGAACTGTAACCAGTTTGTACCTCTGTCCCTTTTTCCTAAGTAATAATTTAACTTAAACCTGTGCTCTAGATTAACTGGGCTGAGATGGGCTGAGTAGATTGAGCGGGAACAGAACGGACAAGGTGCCCGAGACCAGCAGTGGGAGCGGAGCGAACGGACCAGTGTGGAGAATAAAAATCAAAGTCTGACGTCACAGGAAAGCAGGTAAATGATTGGTTGGTCATTATTTCTCTCCATTTCTCTAAAACTACGGCATTGGTGTAAATTAAGAGCCGTGATTATAGATTAGAAACTGTAAATAGATAATTGAGTGATACTTCAAAACTTAAAAGCCAAATGAGTTAAATTAAATACAAGGCAGTGGAGCTGATTGGAGGCAGAGCAGAGCAGCAGAGGAGCGAGATAAAGGAGCGCGGAGCGGGAGCCACTCAACAGAGGTAACAATCGCAAGGGTGACGTCAGAGTGACGTCGGCTCAAGGGATTCAGCTGATTGATAAATGCTTTTGTCTTCTAATTTAAAATTTATTTCATAGTCAAATAACTAGAGGCATGGCAGGACAGCTCAGTCCTGTGCAGTGCACATCCTGTGCCATGTGGGAAGTCCTGGATAACCACATGTGCAGGAAGTGTCACCAGCTACAGCAACTCGAGTTCCGGGTTTCAGTGGCTGGAGTCACGCCGGTGCATCCGCAAGGCTGAGAACTTCGTGGTTAGCACGTTTCTAGAGGTGGCCACCCCGCAGCTTAAGAGTGTGCAGGCAGAGAGGAAGTGGGTGACCACTGGACAGAAGAGGAAGACTAGGCAGCTAGTGTAGGAGTCCCCTGAATGCATCTCGCTCTCCAATCAATATTCTGTTCTGAGTACCAGTGGGGGTGGATGTTTCCTCTGGGGAGTGCAGCCAGAGCCAAGTCCACAGCACCACCGGTGGACCAGCTGCACGGGGTGGGTGGGGGGAGGAAGAAGAATGGAAGAGCTATAGTGGTAGGGGATTTGATAGTCAGGCGAGCACACAGGCATTTCTGCGGCCGCAGACGTGACTCCAGGATGGAGTGTTGTCTCCGTGGTGCCAGGGTCAAGGATCAAGGATGCCAGCGTGAGCAAGCCGACCCAGCGGGAGGGTAAAAGGGCAATCCGGAGCGGCATCAACTGACCTGGAAGGGGAAGGAATAAAAATAAATCAAAGTATGATGTCACAGGAAAGCAGGGAAATGATTGGTTGGTCAGTATTTCTCTCCTTTTCTTAGGCATTGATTTAAATTAAAAGCCGGGATTAAAAATGAAACATTCAAAACTTAAAAACTTAATTAATTAAATACATTAGAGATGGCAGCGGCAGGTGATGTGTTACTGCTGCTGCATGTGGGAGCTGGTGGACACGATTGAGGTCCATGGTGACCACATCTGCAGTACGTGTCTGCAGCTCGAGGAACTTCGGCTGTTGATGAGCTGGAGTCTGAGCTGTGGACACTGCGACACATCAGGGAGGGGGAGAGTTACCTGGACACTGTGTTCCAGGATGCAGTCACACCCCTTGGGTTAAATAATTCAAATTTGGTTCGTGGTCAGGGACAGGAGGGTTTGACAACGAGTGAGGCAGATCAAGGAACCCAGGAGGTAGTGATGGAGGAGCCTCTTGACCAACAGGTACAAAATTCTTACTCACTGTGTGGACGAGAGCAAGGATTGCAGGGAGGAGGAGCAAACTGATCACAGCACCATGGTACAGGGGGCCATTGAAGTGGGGGGAATAAAAAGAAATATGTAGTGGTAGGAGACAGTATAGTTAGGGGGATAGATACTGTTCTCTGCAGCCGAGAGCGTGAGTCCCGAAGGCTGTGTTGCCTACCCGATGCCAGGGTTAAGGACACGTCCTCTAGGCTGGAGAGGAACTTGGAGTGGGAGAGGAAAGTTACAGTTGTCGAAGTCCATGTAGGTACCAACGACATAGGTAGGACAAAGGAAGAGGTTCTGCTGAGGGATTATGAGCAGCTAGGGGCTAAATTAAAAAGTAGAATCACAAAGGTAATAATCTCTGGATTACTACCTGAGCCACGAGCAAATTTGCATAGGGTAAATAAGATCAGAGAGATGAACGTATGGCTCAAAGTTTGGTGTGGAAGAAATGGGTTTCAATTCATGGGGCATTAGCACCAGTACTGGGGTAGGAGGGAGCTGTTCCGTTTGGATGGGCTTCACTTGAACCAGGCTGGGACCACTGTCCTGGCGAATCGAATAACTAGGGCTGTAGATAGGGCCTTAAACTAAATAGTTGGGGGAAGGGATCCGGTGAACGGAAATTCAAAAAGTCAAAGGAAAAGGAGAAGGCAATAGTGCAGGGTAACGATAGGGGTAATGATAACCAGAGTGTGACAGGAAGGGACAGAGCGTATACACATATGGGTTCATCAGAAAGACGGGTCGGAGTAGGGAAAAATGGTAAAAAGACAAAATTAAAGGTTCTTTACCTGAATGCACACAGCATTCGTAACAAGATAGATGAGTGGATGGCACAAATAGAAATGAATGGGTATGATCTGATAGCCATTACTGATAGCCAGACGTGGTTGCAAGGTGACCAAGGCTAGGAACTGAATATTCAGGGATATTTGCCATTTCATAAGGATAAGCAGAAAGTAAAAGGAGGTGTGGTAGCTCTGTCAATAAGGGATGAGATCAGTGCAGTAGCGAGAAATGATATTATCTCAGAAGATCAAGATGTAGAATCAGTTTGGGTGGAGATAAGAAATAATAAGGGGAAGAAGTCACTGGTGGGAGTGCTCTACAGGCCCCAAACAGTAGCCACACTGAGGGACAGAGTATAAATCAATAAATAATGGAGACTTGCAAGAAAGGTACAGCAATAATCATGGGTTATTTTAATCTTCATATTGATTGGACAAATCAAATTGGCAAAGATAGCCTGGAGGAGAGTTCATAGAGTGTATGCAGGATGGTTTCTTGGAACAATATGTTGTGGAACCAACCAGGGAGCAGGCTATTTTAGATCTGGTAATGTGTAACATAGAAACATAGAAACATAGAAAATAGGTGCAGGAGTAGGCTATTCGGCCCTTCGAGCCTGCACCGCCATTCAATGAGTTCATGGCTGAACATGCAACTTCAGTACCCCATTCCTGCTTTCTCGCCATACCCCTTGATCCCCCTAGTAGTAAGGACTACATCTAACTCCTTTTTGAATATATTTAGTGAATTGGCCTCAACAACTTTTTGTGGTAGAGAATTCCACAGGTTCACCACTCTCTGGGTGAAGAAGTTTCTCCTCATCTCAGTTCTAAATGGCTTACCCCTTATCTTTAGACTGTGATCCCTGGTTCTGGACTTCCCCAACATCGGGAACATTCTTCCTGCATCTAACCTGTCTAAACCTGTCAGAATTTTAAACGTTTCTATGAGATCCCCTCTCATTCTTCTGAACTCCAGTGAATACAAACCCAGTTGATCCAGTCTTTCTTGATATGTCAGTCCCGCCAAGTCTGGATTAATTAATGATCTCGTAGTGAAGGATCCTCTGGGGAAGAATGATCATAGCATGGTAGAGTTTCAAATTCAGTTTGAGGGTGAGAAAGCTCGGTCTCAAACTCGTGTCCTGAACTTAAATAAAACTATAAACAAAGGCAGAGTTGGTTAAAGTGGGCTGGAAAATAGATTAAAGGGTAATACCGTAGAAAAACAGTGGCAAATATTTAAGAGATATTTCATAACTCCCCGCAAAGATTTATTCCAGTGAGAAAGAAAGACTCTAAGAGAAGGATGAACATCCGTGTCTAACTAAGGAAGTAAAAGATGGTATCAAATTGAAAACAAAGACATACAATGTTGTGACGAAGAATGGAAGGCCAGAGGATTGGGAAATTTTTAGTAACCAGCAAAGGACGACTAAAAAAAATGATAAAGAGAGAAGATTGCTTATGAGAGTAAACTAGCAAGAAATATAAAAACAGACTGTAAGAGCTTTTACAGGTATATAAAAAGGAAGAGAGTAGCTAAAGTAAGTATTGGTCCCTTCGAGGATGAGACTGGGGAATTAATAATGGGGAAACAGGGAAATAGCAGAGACTTTGAACAAATATTTTGTATTGGTCTTCACGGTAGAAGTCAATAAAAACATCTCAGTAGTGGATAATCAAGGGCTTTTCAGGGTGGGGGGGCAACTTAAAACAATCACTATCACTAGAGTAAAAGTACTAGGCAAACAAATGGGACTAAAGGTGGACCAGTCCTCTGTACCTGATGGCCTGCATCAGAAGGTCTTAAAAGAAGTGGCTGCAGTGATAGTGGATGCATTGGTTGCAATCTACCAAAATTCCATGGATTCTGGAGAGGCCCCAGCGGATTGTAAAATCGCAAATGTAACACCCCTATTTAAGAAAGGATGGAGACAGAAAGCAAGAAACTATAGACCAGTTAGCCTAACAGCTGTCATTGGGAAAATGAAGGAGTTCATCATTAAGGAAGTATTAGCAGGACATTTAGAAAATCATAATGCAGTAAAGCAGAGTCAGCATGGTTTTATGAAAGGGAAATCATGTTTGACAAATTTGCTGGAGTTCTTTGAGGATGTAACAAGCAGGGTGGATAAAGGGGAACCAGTGGATGTCATGTATTTGGATTTCCGGAAAATTTTGATAAGGTGCCACATAAAAGGTTATTGCACAAGATAAGAGTTCACGGGGTTGGAGGTAATGTATGAGCATGGATAGAGGATTGGCTAACTAACAGAAAACAGAGAGTCGGAATAAATGGGCATTTTCAGGTTGGCAAACTGTAACCAGTGGGGTGCCACAGGGATCAGTGCTGGGACCTCAACTACTTACGTATTATATTGGGGCTAATATTGCCGCCTCACCGGGTGCATACGAAGTGCACATGGACTCGATGAGGCCTTGCAAAATCCAGTTTTCTGGGCGCGATGCACATGCACTGAAAACCCGCTTTTCCGATCTGTCAAGATTTCTCTTGACATATCCTCAGCATCCCCGCAGGTAGGACATCCGCGCTGGAGAGATCGGGCTATTCGCCCAACTCACGCCCAGCGAATGTCCTTCAAACTCTTACGCCTGATGCAAGCAGGCACATAGCCTACTTTTACCAGTGTAAGAGTTTTAAAACTAATAAAAATTAAATTGAAATACATATTCTTATCGTAAAAACCTTGTCCGTTAAGGTAAGTTTATTTTTAACACTAGTAAAACATATGAAAAAAAAAATTACAAAAATATATATTTTTTCTGAAACATTTAATTACATTTAATTTCAATTAATTTTAAATATGTGAGGTGTTTTATTTATTTATTAAGTTGTCTTTGAGTGTTTTAGGGTTTTTTCTCATTGATAGTAATGGGAACTCATACAAACAGAGTTCCCATTATTATCAACGAGAATACTGCATCGTGATTGGTTGTCCAGGCCCACGTGACTCCAGCTTGCAATTACTTACCTCGAAGACAGGTCCCCATGCGATGCGCAGCGAATCTAGGCCTCCGACCGGGAGCCTACATTTCCCTGGGACCAATAGGTAGATGCGTAGATTGTTTCGGGTTGGAGGTGTTCGTACAAAGGAAGCCGCCGACCTCAATTTTAGGCCCATTAATAACTTGGATGAAGGCATCGAGTGTAATGTCGCCAAATTTGCTGATGATACAAAGATGGGTGGGAAAGTAAGTTGTGAGGAGGACGCAAAGAATTTACAAAGGGATATAGACAGGCTAAGTCAGTGGGCAAAAACTTGGAAGATGGAGTATAATGTGGGAAAATGTGAGGTTATCCGCTTTGGTGGAGAAAATAAAAAAGCAAGTTATTATGTAAGTAGGGAGAGATTACAAAATGCTGAGGTACAGAAGGATCTGGGGGTCCTTGTACATGAAACACAAAAAGTTAGCATGCAGGTCCAACAAGTAATTAGGAAGGCAAATGGAATATTGGCCTTTATTGCAAGGGGGATAGAGTATAAAAGCAGAGAAGTCCTGCTACAACTGTACAGGGCTTTGGTAAGACCACACCTGGAGTACTGTGCACATTTTGGTCTCCTTATTTAAGGAGGGATCTACTTGCATTGGAGGCAGTTCAGAGAAGGTTCACTAGGTTGATTCCTGAGATGAATTGATTGTCTTATGAAGAAAGGTTGAGCAGGTTGGGCCGATACTTATTTAGAAGAATGAGAGGTGATCTTATTGAAATGTAAAAGATTCCGAGGGGGCTCGACATGGCAGAGGAGATTTTTCCCCTCGTGGGGGAATCTAGAACTAGGAAGCATAGTCTCAGAATAATGGGTCGCCCATTTAAAATGGAGATGAGGAGGAATTTCTTCTCTCAGAGGGTCGTGAATCTTTGGAATTCTCTGTCCCAGAGAGCTGTGGAGGCTGGGTCATTGAATATATTTAAGGTGGAGATGGACAGATTTTTGAATGATAAGGGAATCAAGGGTTATAGGGAGTGGGCGGGGAAGTGGAGCTGAGTCCATGATCAGATCAGCCATGATCTTATTGACTGGCGGAGCAGGCTCGAGGGGCCGAATGGCCTACTCCTGTTCCTATTTCTTATGTTCTTATGTCACCGAGCGGCTGCAGGGCATTCTGGGGGGAGAGGGTGTACAGCCAGATTGGTACCAATGACATAGGTAGAAAGAGGGATGAGGTCTTGCAGGCAGATTTTAGGGTGCTTGGAGAGTGATTAAAAAGCAAGATCTCAAAGATAGTAATCTCCAGATTACTGCGAGTACCATATGCTTGTGAGTACAGAAGTACAAGGGTAGGACAGTTGAATGTGTGTTTGGAAGGATGGTGCAAGAGGAAGGGCTTTAGATCCCTGAGGCATTGAGACTGTGTCTGGGCGAGGTGGGACCTTTACAAGCCGGACGGGTTGTACCTCTTTCGAGCCAAGGCCAGTATCCTAAAGGGGAGTGCAGGGGCGGGGGCATTGCTAGTGCTGTTGGGGAGGTTTAAACTAGCTTGGCAGGAGTATGGAAACTGGGGAAATAATTTCAGTGGGGAGAGAAGCAAAGCTGGAATTGGGCAGCAGAAGAGTAGAAAGTAAATTTGGAAGACAGAGGAAACAGGGGCTAGAAAATAGACAACAAGGAGGTTTGGCAGTGCTAAATGGTATATACTTCAATGCAAGGAGTATAGGGAATAAGCCAAATGAGCTGAGAGCACAGATAGACACTTGGGAGCATGATGTTATGGGGTAGAATTTCAGGCCCGCGGTGTTATGTATGTAAACCTATAAATACCATGTCTAACCACCAGAGGGCTTATCCCCTGGAGTCCCAAGGGATCCCACAATCCCTTAGGAGCACCTGTATATAAGGAGGCCTCACAAGCTGGAGAGGCACTCTGAGGTCTGTAATAAAGGACTATGGTCACACCTTACTTTGAGCTTGCAGTATCTAGTCTGACTCTTTATTCAAGACATAACAACTGGCGACGAGATACTGATGATGAACCCCACCACATCATTGCAGAGAACCGTGGGCATCCTGGAGAAATTTTCAGAGGGAGATGATTGGGAAACCTTCGTGGAGTGACTCAACCAATCTTTTGTGGCCAACAAGCTGGAAGGAGAAGCGAACGTTGCCAAACGAAGGGCGATCCTCCTCACCGTTTGCGGGGAATCAACATATGGTCTCATGAAAAACCTGCTCGCTCCAGCGAAACCCACAGACAAATCATACGATGAGTTGTGCACACTGGTCCGGGAGCATCTCAACCCGAAGGAAAGTGTTCTGATGGCAATGCATCGGTTCAACACGTACAAGAGGTCTGAAGGCCAGGAAGTGGCAAGCTACATCGCCGAGCTAAGGCGCCTTGCAGGACATTGCAAATTTGAAGGACACTGGGAGCACATGCTCAGGGACTTCTTCATAATTGGCATTGCCATGAAGTAATACTTTGCAAACTTTTGACTGTAGAGACCCCAACCTTGAGTAAAGCCATAGCGATAGCCCAGGTGTTTATCGCCACCAGTGACAATACCAAACAAATTTCTCAGCACACTAGTGCTGCTGCAAGTACTGTGAAAAAAGTAACGTTGTTTTCGAATCGAAATGTACATGGCAGGACTTACACGCTTGCAGCTGCATATCCGCAGATGGGACTCAGAGTCCGCCATCAAAAGTGGTGAATACAAGGCTATTAACACCTTGTTGGTGCTGTGGGGGTGATCATCGTTTCCATTCATGCCGCTTCAAAGGATACGTTTGCAAGGGCTGTGGGACAATGGGACACCTCCAACGCATGTGCAGGCGAGCTGCAAACCCTGCTAATCCTGCAAACCACCATGTTGCAGAGGAGGACAGTTCCATGGTGGATCACGATGAACAAGAGCCTCAGACCGAGGAGGCAGAGGTTTATCGGGTGCACACATTTACCACAAAGTGTCCCCCAATAATGCTGAAGGTTGAATTAAATGGACTCCCGGTGTCCCTGGAGCTGGACACAGGCGCAAGCCAGTCCATAATGAGCAAAAAGACTTTTGATAAATTGTGGTGCAGCAAGGCTTCAATGCCAGTTCTAGCTCCCATTTGTACTAAACTTAGAATGTACACAAAGGAACTGATTCCTGTAATCGGCAGTGCTACTGTAAAGATCTCCTACGATGGAGCGGTGCACGAGTTACCACTCTGGGTGGTACCGGGTGATGGCCTCACACTGTTCAGCAGGAGCTGGCTGGGAAAGATACGCTGGAACTGGGACGACGTCCGAGCGCTGTCATCCGTTTTGGCCAAAGAGAGGAGTCGGGTGTTTGTGGTCAAACTCGCAAATGGGCTCACCTGCAGGAAACACTTGGACCAAATCAAACTCAGAGTTACGGACCAACCCACAATAGATTTTACCTTTCTCGACCCTCCAGCACACACACAAGTGGCAACAGACCCAGTGAAATTTAGCTCTTTGTCATTTTTTTTCAGGCGAACCGTAAGTCGGTCATAATAGGGCCAGAAGTTGGGTGGGGAAACATAGAAACATAGAAAATAGGTGCAGGAGTAGGCCATTCGGCCCTTCGAGCCTGCACTACCATTCAATATGATCATGGCTGAACGTTCACCTCAGTACCCCTTTCCCGCTTTCCCTCCATACCCCTTGATCCCTTTAGCCGTAAGGGCCACATCTAACACCCTCTTGAATATATCCAATGAACTGGCATCAGTGACTCTCTGCGGCAGGGAGTTCCACAGGTTAACAATTCTCTGAGTGAAGAAGTTTCTCCTCATCTCAGTCCTAAATGGCCTATCCCTTATCCTAAGACTGTGTCCCCTGGTTCTGGATTTCCCCAATATCAGGAACATTCTTCCCGCGTCTAACCTATCCCGTCCCGTCAGAATCTTATACGTTTCTATGAGATCCCCTCTCATCCTTCTAAACTCCAGTGTATAAAGGCCCAGTTGATCCAGTCTCTCCTCATATGTTAGTCCAGCCATCCCTGGAATCAGTCTGGTGAACCTTCGCTGCACTCCCTCAATAGCAAGAACGTCTTTACTCAGATTAGGAGACCAAAACTGAACACAATAATCCAGGTGAGGCCTCACCAAGGCCCTGTACAACTACAGTAAGACCTCCCTGCTCCTATACTCAAATCCCCTAGCTATGAAGGTCAACATGCCATTTGCCTTCTTTACCGTCTGCTGTACCTGCATGCCATCTTTCAATGACTGATGAACCATGACACCCAGGTCTCGTTGCACCTTCCCTTTTCCGAATCTGCCGCCATTCAGATAATATTCTGCCTTCGTGTTTTTACCACCAAAGTGGATAACCTCACATTTATCCACATTATACTGCATCTGCCATGCCCACTCTCCTAACCTGTCCAAATCACCCTGCAGTCTCTTAGCATCCTCCTCACAGCTCATACTGCCACCCAGTTTAGTGTCATCTGCAAACTTGGAGATATTACACTCAATTCCTTCATCCAAATCATTAATGTATATTGTGAAGAGCTGGGGTCCCAGCACTGAGCCCTGCGGTACTCCACTAGTTACTGCCTCCCATTCTGAAAAGGATCCATTTATCCCGACTCTCTGCTTCCTGCCTGCCAACCAGTTCTCTATCCACGCCAGTACATTACCTCCAAAACCATGTGCCTTGATCTTGTACACCAATCTCTTATGTGGTACCTTGTCAAAAGCCTTTTGAAAGTTCAAATAAACCACATCCACTGGTTCTCCCTTGTCCACTCTACTAGTTACATCCTCAAAAAATTCCAGAAGATTGGTCAAGCATAATTTCCCTTTCATAAATCCTTGATGACTTGGACTGATCCTGTCACCGCTTTCCAAATGCGCTGCTATTTCATCTTTAATAATTCTTTCCAACATTTTCCCCACTACTGATGTCAGGCTAACCGGTCTATAATTACCTGTTTTCTCTCTCCCTCCTTTTTTAAAATGTGGTGTTACATTAGCTACCCTCCAGTCCATAGGAACTGATCCAGAGTCGATAGACTGTTGGAAAATGATTACCAATGCATCCACTATTTCTAGGGCCACCTCCTTAAGAACTCCGGGATGCAGACAATCAGGCCCCGGGGATTTATCGGCCTTCAATCCCATCAATTTCCCCAATACAATTTCCCGCCTAATAAGGATATCCTTCAGTTCCTCCTTCTCACTAGACCCTCGGTCCCCTAGTACATCCGGAAGGCCATTTGTGTCTTCCTTCATGAAGACAGAACCAAAGTATTTGTTCAATTGGACTGCCATTTCTTTGTTCCCCATTATTAATTCACCTGAGTCTGACTGCAAGGGTTTGTTTTCACCAATCTTTTTCTCTTCACATATCTATAGAAGCTTTTGCAGTCAGTTTTTATGTTCCCAGAAAGTTTCCTCTCATACTCTATTTTCCCCCTCCTAATTAAACCCTTTGTCCTCCTCTGCTGAATTCTAAATTTCTCCCAGTCCTCAGGTTTGCTACTTTTTCTGGCCAATTTATATGCCTCTTCCTTGGATCTAACACTATCCTTAATTTCCCTTGTTAGCCACGGTTGAGCCACCTTCCCTGTTTTATTTTTACTCCAGACAGGGGAGGAGTCACCACTGCTGTCAATCATCAGCAGAGTGGTGATGATGTTCTGACACGTGTCCTTCACTTAAAGGGGAGAGCCTGCACCATTTTAAAACTTCGGACCACTGGGCCACCAGGGAGGGTTTCGGCCAGGCCAGCGGCCTGGCACCGAAGAGGGGGTGCCAGGCTGCCTGTTGGTGGCCAGGCCGAACGTGGGGGCATAATTATCGGCCCGACCTAGCAGTCGGCTGACAAAAAATCATGATGGCCATGGGAGTGCACCCTTGCTTTGAATAACCGCCGCACCACCATGGCTCACACACTGAAAGCGAAGTATACAGTCAGAAATACTGTCGGGCACTGTGCGGAGGATCTAGGATTAATCAAGCTGAATTTCGATGGAGGTGCAGGAGATCGACAGTGCGCGCTTTGATTATGCCCTTAGGATTGGTCGGCAGCAGCAGGGCGGAAGTGGGGATCGCTGGTAAACTCCCAAGGTGAATTTCGCTGGCGGTGGCCATTTGACCCCAAGTCACCGGCTATTCCTGGCCGCCGCTTTCTGTCAGTAAGAGGCCTTTTCGGGAGGCTGAATTTCGGCCCCTATAACTATTACTGAGACATGGCTGAAGGAGGGGCATGTCTGGCAGCTCAACATTCTTGGTTACAGGGTTTTCAGATGGGAAAGGGAGGTGGGTAAAAAAGGAGGTGGAGTTGCAGTATTGATTAAATAAACAATTACAGCTGTAAGGAGGGATGATATGTTGGAAGGATCATCAAATGAGGCCATATGGATCGAATTGAAAAACATAAAGGGACGTGTACTATAGACCCAAAAATCTGTAGGCAAATTTCTGAGAAGAGCATAAACTATAGGGCAGTAATAGTAGGGGATTTCAGCTATCTTGATATTAGCTAGGTTAAAATTAGTGTGAAAGGTATAGAGGGTGCGGAATTCCTAAAATGCATTCAAGAGAACTTTTTATAGCCAGTGTGCAGCAAGCCCAACAAGGGAGAGGTGGTTCTGGATTTAGTTTTAGGGAATGAAGCTGGGCAGGTGGAAGGGGTATCAGTGGGAGAGCATTTTGGTGCCAGTGACCATAATTCCATTAGATTTAGGATAGTTGTGGAAAAGGACAAGGATAGACCAGGAATAAAAGTTCTCAATTGGGGTAGGGCCAATTTTACTAAGCTGAGAGGTGATTTACCAAAGTGGACTGGAAACAGCTACTAGGAGGTAAATCAGTGTCAGAGCAGTGGGAGGCATTCAAGGAGGAGATCCTAAGGGTTCGGAGCAAGTATGTGCCCTTAAAGAAAAAGGGTGGGACTAACAAATCTAGAGCCCCTTGGATACAGGGTAGGATAAAAAAAAGGGAGGCTTATGACAGATAACGAGGGCTCAATATTGCAGAAACCCTCGAGTATAGAAATGCAGGGGTGAAATTAAAAAGGAAATTAGGAAAGCAAAGAGAGAACATGAAAAAATGTTGGCAAATAAACTCAAGAAAAACCCAAAGATGATTTATAAATACATTAAGAGCAAGAGGATAACTAAAGAAAGAGTAGAACTTATTATTTGAGACCATAAAGGTAACCTGTATTCGGAAGCGGAAGATGTGGGTATGGTTCTTAATGAAAACTTTGCGTCTGTTTTCATAAAAGAGAGAGGCAGTGACATTGCAGTCAGGGAGGAGGGGTGTGAAATATTAGATGAAATAAACATAGTTAGAGAGGAAGTATTAAGGGGTTTAGCAGCTTTGAAAGTGGATAAATCCCCAGGCCCAGATAAAATGTATGCCACGCTATTAAAAGAAGCAAAAGAGGAAATAGCAGAGGCTCTGACCATCATTTTCCTGTCTTCTCTGGCTACAGGGGTGGTGCCGGAGAACTGGAGGACTGCTAATGTTATATCTTTATTTAAAAAGGGAGAAAGGGATAGACTGAGTAATTACAGGCCAGTCAGCATAACCTTGGTGGTGGGAAAATTATTGGAAAATATTCTGAGGGAGAGGATAAATCTTCATTTAGAAAGACACGGATTAATCAAGGACAGTCAGCGTGGATTTGTGAAGGGAAGGTCATGTCTGACTTACTTGATTAAATTTTTTGAGGAGGGTCGATGAGGGTAGTGCATTTGATGTAGCGTATATGGATTTTAGCAAGGCGTTTGATAAGGTCCCATGTGGCAGACTGGTCATGAAAGTAAAAACCCATGGGATCCAGGGCAAAGCGGCAAGTTGGATCCAAAATTGGCTCAGAGGCAGGAAGCAGAGGGTAATGGTTGATGGATATTTTTGTGACTGGAAGGTTGTTTTCAGTGGGATTCCACAGGGCTCAGTACTAGGTTCCTTGCTTTTTGTGATACATATCAATGATTCAGACTTGAATGTTCGGGGTATGATTAAGATGGTTGCAGAGATGATACTAAAATCGACTGTGTGGTTGATAATGAAGAAGAAAGCTGCGGACTGCAGGAAGATATCAGTGAACTGGTCAGGTGGGCAGAACAGTGGCAAATGGAATTCAATCTGGAAAATTGTGTGGTAATGCATTTGGGGAGGGCTAACAAGGCAAGCAAATACACATTAAATGGTACAACACTGAAAAGTGCAGAGGAACAAAGGGACCTTGGAGTGCAGGTCCACAGATCCCTGAAGGTAGCAGGCCAGGTAGATAAGGTGTTTAAGAAGGCATATGGAATACTTTCCTTTATTAGTCGAGGCACAGAATACAAGAGCAAGGAGGTTATGCTTGAACTGTATAAAACACTGGTTAAGCCACTGCTGCAGTTCTGGTCATCACATTACAGGAAAGATGTGATTGCACTGGAGAGGATACAGAAGGGATTTATGAGGATGTTGCCTGGACTGGAGAATTTTAGCTATGAGGAAAGATTGGATAGGCCAGGGTTGTTTCCTTTGGAACAGAGGAGGCTGAGGGGAGACCACATTGAGGTGTATAAAATTATGAGGGGCCTAGATAGAGTGGATAGGAAAGACCTATTTCCCTTTGCAGAGGGGTCAGGGGCCAGGGGGCATCGATTTAAAGTAATTGATCGAAGGTTTAGAGGGGCTTTGAGGGGAAATGTCTTCACCCAGAGGGTGGTTGGGATCTGGAACTCACTGCTGAAAGGGTGGTAGAGGCAGAAACCCTCACCACATTTAAAAAGTACTTGGATGTGCACCTGAAGTTCCGTAATCTGCAGGGCTACGGACCTGGAGCTGGAAAGTGGGATTAGGCTGGATAGGTGTTTGTTGGCCAGCATGGACACGATGGGCCGAATGGCTTCCTTCCATGCTGTAAATTTGTATGTTTCTAGGATTCTATGAACTATTTAACGTGGCATGTTATATACCATTCATTCAGTCTTTCAAGCTGCAGAATTTGGGTTTTTCCAACATTTCCTCATAACTCACTCTCTGACACGAGGAACTAGCCTCATGCTCCTCCTCGACATCACCCCCATGTTTCCTTCATGCTTTGGTGATCAAAATTGAACGGTGAGTACAAGGTGCACCCTGACTTGCGCACCATAATTCTTCAGCATGGACCCCTCAGAGTTCTGCTCCACTCAGCATCATTTTGGTATCTTCATACTTTTCCCTGTTGTGGCAAATCTGGGCTCCTCCCGTAATCCCATCTCCCCTCCCAATTGTTGATCTGCGCTCTATACCCTCTGGGATTTCTTTGCTCTAAATACAACAATGAATCCTGCTGTGTGCCAGCTGTGGGTCGATGGGTATCACTCTCCCTCCAGGTCAGGACTTTGTGGCTTCCAGGGACCTGAGCGTAAACATCTAGGCTGACACTGCAGTGCAGTACTGAAGGAGCGCTGCACTGTCGGAGGTGCCGTCTTTCAGATGAGACTTTATAAACCGAGGCCCTGTCTGCCCCCTTGATAGAGAATTCAAACAGGCTGCATTTAGACAGGCTGTGAAAAATCACAGACACCAAGTCAGAGATGTTACGTAAGTGGGAGCATGTTGCATTAAGTCATCAATCAACTTGACATTTTAGGACCTTGGGTAGCGAGCCAATTAAAAGGTTAAAAGACTATTAATTAAGCCAATAAGGTCAAAGAAGGCGAGTTCTTTTCTGTAAATTGAACCCGGTATAAATACAGCCATTTTGGCCATGTGATATCAGAAGGACAAAGACCTGGCTTAAAGCCAACAGCTTGTTGCTGCTGCTAAAATAAAGTGACATTAAAACTACAATCGGAGTTTGTATTTCATGGAAAATTAAGAGATCTAACAGTTTTGGCGTCACGAACACGATCGCTGAGGGAAGAAACTGAATTTTGGAAATCGGACCTACATACTGAGGTAAGGACTCCTCTTTATAAAAGTCCTCGGTCAAAAGTCTAAATTCGCCTCTCCTTCTATGCGATTCCGAAAGCCTCCGGTTTGCGAACCCTCTGGTTGGTAGTCGGCTCGAGGTCCCATAGACGTCTAAACTTCGGCGGTGTGTTAGTTAATTAATCACCGACCTATTGATCGGCTAGAAAGCCTACGACTCGAGACCCCAGTAAAGAAATCAGTATTATGGCAGCAGGAGATAAGAACAAAGAATTGCCTACAACTGTTAAAGGTGGGCAGGCACCACCTGAGGTTTCGATAGATGAGATTCTCGAACAGTTGAAAGAATACATAGAGCAACAATTCAATTTATCTAAAAACTGTATTAAGATCGAACAAAAGTACGGAACCTCCAAAGGACAATGGTCCTTGGACGAGATTAAAAGGGTCTGGGGAAAAACGACCCATAAGAAAAATAAAGAGCGAATCAGATGGTCCCTAGCGGTTATGGGACAGATTCGAAAGCGGAATGAAATTATAATGCGTTCCCAACATGATCGAGACTGACCAGTACAAAGGATCAATTGCAAGCAGTTTGTGCGCAGCTGTGACAGAAAAAGCTTGAACTTGAAAAGCTGGAAGCGGAAGTTAAAGATCTTAAAGGTAAAATTAAAGAATGGAAAAAATCATTAGGTCAAGAGACAGTAATAGGAAAAGGAAAATATATTGATCAATTCCCAAACCCGAAGACACGACCGAGGAATAGATATGAATTCTGAATCCTCCGATGATACAGGGTCGGAGGATAAAGAATTAGGGTTGCATTTTGCCCCATTTAAAAAAAGACGAGTTTTAGTCAAATCAGAAGAGACTGCGGATGAGGGCGGAACCAAAAAAACGAAGAAAAGGCTGTATAAAAAAGATTTATTTCATGATGCGACAGACCCAGAGAACATTGATAAATGGTCCAAGGAGTTGCCCAATCCAAAGAAAGGGGGAGTGAAAACGTGCGACCAATTGGACCGCTTAAGAAATATATATCAACTTCATCCCTGGGACGGAGTGCAAATTTTGACCATAATGGTGCCAAAAACACAGGGAAGAAAATTGCACAACAAGGTAGAAGAAGCTTTGGAGCAGGATGAGCAAGAATTAAACGCAGGCTGGGAGGCGATTAAACACTGGCTGCAAGCCTTCAGTCCAGCTAAGACAGACTGGGGAAAAATTGCAGCCTGCCAACAGAAAGGAACAGAGGAGGTCCTGGAGTATGACGAGCGGTTTAGATGCACGTGGCTAGAACATTCGGGTATGAATAATACGGATGAGGAAATGGGTGAACAAGTGTTTGGACCCCTGAAAGCAACTTTCGTGGCAGGCCTAAAGTCAGAACTGTCCAAAATGCTTAAGGTAGTGTTACCGGACTGGGAAGGTAGAGTAACTACCTTTGCACCATTGGTGGATCGATGTAACCAATTAGATTGGGATATGGGAGCTAAAGTCCGAGCTGTACAGGCTATGGGATGGAAATCCCAGGATTCCGATAAACAGTTATTGGGAAAATTACCCGGAAAATGTCATTATTCTGGGCCAAGACGTACAGTGCAAAACATCAAGGTCGTGGCTGGGGAAGAGGACGCAGCCAGGGAAACATTTCAGCCAACAAACCAGGCTTGTCACAAGATAATGACCTCATAGCAGCATTTAAGTGACTGACAATACAACAACAGAAGGAGTTACTTGGAATAGCAAAAAACGATTAGAGCCCAGTCTGGCCCCCCTCCTCGCACTAATACAACAGAGGGGAGATGGCCTATATATAACTGTGAGGGTGGGCAATAAGGATGTGGACTGCCTTTTAGACACAGGTGCGGAATTAACATGCTTACCCCTACAATATGGAGACTTTTTGCCGTTGGATGGTAGGGCACGTACAGCCTATGGAGTTGGGGGCCATAAAATGGAAATTGAAAGGTTAATCCCGCAACTATGCTCCCGATGTCAGAATCGAGGGAGCAAGAGGGGGGAGAATGTGAAGAGCATGACTGCGTGGAGATTTTTAAAGAAACAGAAGAAGCAGCCTTAGCAGCAGAGGAGCCTCTGCACAACCCAGACCTCATCCTGTTTACAGATGGTTCCTCCTTTGTTGACAATGGTACCAGAAAAGCAGGATGGGCAGTTACAACCTTATATGAGGTAGTGGCAAAAGGATGTTTACCCTCAGGAACGTCAACACAACAGGCCGAGTTACGGGCCCTGTCAGAAGCATGTCGAATAGCAGAAGGACAGACAGCTAATGTCTATACAGATTCGCGTTATGCTTTTGGAGTCGCTCACGACTTTGGTCTGTTATGGCGGAAAAGGGGATTCCTCACTGCTGCTGGTACACCTATCCGAAATGGAAAAGAAGTCCGAGACTTACTGGAGGCCATACAATTACCTCAGGAAGTGTCCATCTTGAAGTGTAAGGCCCATACCAAGAAAAATACCACGGAAGCACAGGGAAATGCCCTAGCCGACCAGGCAGCTAAAGATGCCGCCTCACAGAGCGTTCCCCCAGGCGAACCAACACAGATGTGCAGATTGAAAGCACTCAGGACTCTGACACGAGACCTTCAAACAATGCAAGGCGAGTGCTCCCGAGAGGAAAAATGGACATGGATTGAGGCAGGAATTAAGCTATGTGAAGATGGTGTCTGGAGACAAAGAGTTACCGACAAGCCAGTCGTGCCACAAGCGCTTATGCCTTTTTTAGCCCAACAGATCCACTCGTGGGGACACTTGGCCTCATAACAGATGACGGCACGGTTCCAGAAAAGCTGGTGGGGTCGGGGATTTAAAAAACATGCTCAGCTGGTAATAGACTGCTGTGTGGTCTGCCAGAAAAATAATTCCTTCATGCCAAGGATACACTAACATTCTTGACATGGTCGACAGATTCTCTAGATGGGTAGAAGCTGTCCCAACTAAAAGAGCCAATCACACTGCAAAGGTCTTGCATAAGGATTACATTCCCCGATGGGGAGTCCCGAGTAGCATTGACTCAGATCAGGGAACACACTTCACAGGTGCTGTCTGCCAAGAAGTCTATAGGTTACTGAACATTACGTGGGATTTACACTGTCCTTATCATCCACAATCATCAGGACAAGTAGATTATCACCAAGAAGGAACACCATGGCCCCAGGCACTACCAATAGTGCTATGTAGCATTAGGGCAACCCCGAACAGAACTTCAGGTCTAAGCCCATTTGAAATTATAACAGGATGACCCATGTCGCTGCCAGGAACTATTGATTTACGGAAAGCTGATGTTCACTTAATGAGTGACACTTTGTTATCATTCTGTCAGAACCTAACCAATGCTATTAGTTCTGTTTCCCAACAGGTATCGGCAGCTTGGGGTAATCCACCCGAAGGAGGACGCGACATTATCCCGGGAGTCTGGGTGTATGTGAAAAAGTTGCATAAAGAACCTTTGGGTAACAAGTGGGAGGGACCTTATCAAGTGTTATTGACCACCTAGGCAGCTGTTAAAGTCCAAGGAAAGAAAGCCTGGATCCACGCTTCACACGTTAAACGAGCACCCATAACTGAAGCTGAAATCTAATAAGGACAATTACTTTTTGCGAAAATGTATAAATTTACTGTATTATTGACTGTAGGTATTCTAGACATAGGCCTACTTCTTACTAGCCGACCTTCTGCACCAGAGGTAAATTGTAGGGTAGCAAGGGAATTACATGTAAATACCTTTTTATATACGTCATACATTTATGCCAAACAAGGTAACATTTCTAGTTGTTGGGTATGTGCGCATATTCCTATTCACTCAAAGGGAGGGATTCCCTCGAGGCCAGTTCCCTTGAATATCTCAGAAATGGCTGAGTGAATAATTAATCAAAACAAAACAGGCAATGCGTTTCAGGATACGGAAAACTGGGCACGTAAATGGAAGTCAGCAGGTTACAATCTGAATACCTTTGAAGGGGGATAACAACCATACGACAATAATTCCAAACGGCCCCCATTTTTTGTGATCACTAATACAACGGGAATAGGAAGACCGGGGGAATCGGTCTGCCTGATTAGAAACATCAAAGGAGGCCAAAATATGGGGTATCGTAATTGCTCCCGGAATTATAATATAATCAAGCCAAGAAACCGTCCAAACTGGGCCGATGTGGGAATTTTTAACGTAACGGGGATTCTGAATAAAACAGATGGAAAAGCCTAGACAGGCCCCAGAGTGTTGCTGACAAAGAAACAGCAAAGATTCATTGCATATAATGGCACCTATTGGGTGTGTGGCCACAAGGCCTCCCCTTGGCTGCCCCAGAATTGGACGGGATCCTGCTATTTAGCCTACATTGTGCCTTATATGTATCATATAAAATCACTGTCGGAACATTTACACTGTCCTAAGAGAGCTATCACAGAAACAGAGAGGTTCTTTGCCATTCTGATCCCCAGGTATGGGACCGCCAGACTGGCAAGGGAATCCATTAACATGGCATCCGTTGTGGAACGAGTAGCCAATGATACCTCAGAGGCCCTAGTTAAAATCAATGCAGAAATGGTAGCTATCTGCACAGTAGCCCTACAGAATAGACTGGCCCTTTATTACATCCTGGCTGAAAAGGGAGGTACTTGCGCCCTACTCGGAACTGAGTGTTGCACATATATCCCAGATAGCTCCGAAGAAATTACCCACTTAGCGGAGCATGTCCAAAAGGAGGAAGAAAAACTTAAGCAACCCCCATCATTCACTTTATGGAGCGGAGCCACTGAATGGCTAGGTTCAATAGGAACTTCATTGGTGGAAGGTTTAATTCTATTTGTTGTAATTATTTTACTTTTATATTGTTTGTTTATGTTGATTAAATGTTGTTGCGACCAGGCGGCTGTAGCTGCCTTGCAGGGCCCAGCAGACCATCTGCACATGGCACAGGGGTATGTTATGCTTAAGGGAAGGTTGTTTACTGGTTGAATTAAGATATTGATTTGGATTAAATTGGAATAAGATTAATTAACCTACTAAAACCAGACTTCCATTGTGGCCACGATGGAACTCGGGTTGGTGTAAATTTGTGTGGAAGCTACTAGTCCGGACATGTGGCGAAACACATCAACAAATTTTAGAAGGAAACTCTATTAACATGTATGAAATTATTTTGTAGAATGTTTCACCAGTAATACCTGATGTTTTATGATTCAGTTTGTGAAAGAATCAAAGGGGGGATTGATCGAGAATTCAAACAGGCTGCATTTAGACAGGCTGTGAAAATTCACAGACACCAAGTCAGAGTTGCTACGTGAGTGGGAGCATGTTGCATTAAATCATCAATCAACTTGACATTTTAGGACCTTGGGTAGCGAGCCAATTAAAAGGTTAAAAGACTATTAATTGAGCCAATAAGGTCAAAGAAGGCGAGTTCTTTTCTGTAAATTGAACACGGTATAAAAACAGCCATTTTGGCCATGTGATATCAGAAGGACAAAGACCTGGCTTAAAGCCAAGAGCTTAGTGCTGCTGCTAAAATAAAGTGACATTAAAACTACAATCGGAGTTCGTATTTCAATGGAAATTAAGAGATCTAACACCCCTCATATGGACGTAAAAGATCGTATGGCACTATTTTGAAGATGAACAGGGAATTTACATAAGAACATAAGAAATAGGAACAGGAGTAGGCCATACGGCCTCTCGAGCCTGCTCCACCATTTAGTAAGATCATGGCTGATCCGATCATGTACTCAGCTCCACTTCCCCGCCCACTCCGCATAACCCCTTATTACCTTATCGTTTAAGAAACTGTCTATTTCTGCCTTAAATTTATTTAATGTCCCAGCTTCCACAGCTTTCTGAGGCAGTGAATTCCACAGATCCACAACCCTCTGAGAAGAAATTCCTCCTCATCTCAGTTTTAAATGGGTGGCCCCTTATTCTAAGATTATGCTCTCTAGTCCTAGTCTCCCCTATCAGTGGAAACATCCTCTCTGCATCCATCTTGTCAAGCCCCCTCATAATCTTATATGTTTCGATAAGATCACCTCTCACTCTACTGAATTCCAATGAGTAGAGGCCAAACCTACTCAACCTTTCCTCATAAGTCAACCCCCTCATCTCTGGAATCAACCTAGTGAACCTTCTCTGAACTGCCTCCAAAGCAAGTATATCCTTTCGTAAATATGGAAATCAAAACTGCACGCAGTATTCCAGGTGTGGCCTCACCAATACCCTGTATAACTGTAGCAAGACTGCCCTGCTTTTATACTCCATCCCCTTTTGTGTTTCATGCACAAGTACCCCCAGGTCCTGCTGTACTGCAGCACTTTGCAATCTTTCTCCATTTAAATAATACTTGCTCTTTGATTTTTTTCTGCCAAAGTGCTAATTATTCTCCCTGGTGTCCTATCCAATATTTATCCCTCAACCAACATCACTTAAAACAGATTACCTGGTCATTATCTAATTCCTGTGCACAAATTGGCTGCTGCATTTCCTACATTATAACAGTAGCTACACTTCAAAAATTACTTCATCGGCTGTAAAGCGCTTTGGAATATTCTGAGGTCATGAAAGGCGCTATAGAAATTTTAAGTCTTTCTTTCTTTTATTTTATTTTGCTCAGAGAATGCTTCAGCATTTTTACAGTCTAAGTAAATCATGACCTTTAGATTAAATCCAAATCACAAGATAGAAATTTGGCCCAAGTTTGCTCTGAAAAAGCCTACAGTTTCCCATCACAGCATCCAATTGTCTCTTAAATGTACCAAGGATTTCTTCTTTATCATTATTCTACCTGAAAGACCATTCCAAGTATTGATCTTAAAATTAGAGCCAAGCCATTCAGGCATGATGTCAAGAAGCACTCTTTCCACAGAAAGAGTAGTGGATATACGAATATAAGAACATAAGACATAGGAGTAGGAGTAGGCCATTTGGCCGCTTGAGCCTGCTCTGCCATTCAATAAGATGATGGCTGATCTGATCGTGGACTCAGCTCCACTTCCCTGCCCACTCCCCATAACCCTTTACTCCTTTATCGCTCAAAAATCTGTCTATCTCCACCTTAAATATATTCAATGACCTAGCCTCCACAGCTCTCTGAGGCAGAGAATTCCATAGATTTACAACACTCAGAGAAGAAATTCCTCCTCATCTCAGTTTTATATGGGCGACCCCTTATTCTAAGACTATGTCCCCTAGTTTTAGTTTCCCGAGTGGAAATATCCTCTCTGCATCCACCTTGTCGAACACCCTCATTATCTTATATGTTTCAATAAGATCACCTCTCATTCTTCTGAGCTCCAATGAGTATAGGCCCAACCTACTCAACCTTTCTTCATAAGTCAACCCCCTCATCTCCGGAATCAACCTTGAAAGAAGGGACTGAGTGTAATGTAGCCAAGTTTGCTGATGATACAAAGATGGGAGGAAAAGCAATGTGTTCGGAGGACACAACAAATCTGCAAAAGGACATAGACAGACTAAGTGAGTGGGCAAAAATTTGGCGGATGAGTATATGGAAAGTGTGAGGTCATGCACTTTGGTAGAAAAAAATCAAAGAGCAAGTAATTATTTAAATGGAGAAAGATTGCAAAGTGCTTCAGTACAGCGGGACCTGGGGGTACTTGTGCATGGAACACAAAAGGATAGTATGTAGGTCGAGCAAGTGATCAGGAAGGCCAATGGAATCTTGGCCTTTATTGTAAAGGGGATGGAGTATAAAAGCAGGGAAGTCTTGCTACAGCTATACAAGGTATTGGTGAGGCCATAGCTGGAATACTGCGTGCAGTTTTGGCTTCTTTTTTTACGAAAGGATATATTTGCATAGGAGGCAGTTCAGAGAAGGTTCACAAGGTTGATTCCGGGGATGAGGAGGTTGACTTATGAGGAAACGTTGAGTAGGTTGGGCCTCTACTCATTAGAATTCAGAAGAATGAGAGGTGATCTTATAGAAACGTATAAGATTATGAGGGGGCTTGACGAGGTGGATGCAGAGAGGATGTTTCCACTGATGGGAGAGACTAGAACTAGAGGATATGAACTTAGAATAAGGGGCCGCCCATTTAAAACAGAGATGAGGAGAAATTTCTTCTCTCAGGGGGTTGTAAATCTGTGGAATTCACTGCCTCAGAGATCTGTAGAAGCTGGGACATTGAATAAAGTTAAGACAGAAATAGACAGTTAGATGATAAGGGGATAAGGGGTTATGGGGAGTGGATGGGGAAGTGGAGCTGAGTCCATGATCAGATCAGCCATGATCTTCTTGAATGGCAGAGCAGGTTTGAGGGGCCGTATGGCCTACTCCTGCTCCTATTTCCTATGTTCTTATGTTCTTATTTTAACCTAGTGAATCTTCTCTGAACAGCCTCCAATGCAAATATATCCTTCTTTAAATATGGAGACCAAAACTTCACGCAGTACTCTAGGTGTGGCCTCACCAATACCCTGTACAGTTGTAGCAGGACTTCTCTGCTTTTATATTCCATCTCTCTTGCAATAAAGGCCAACATTCCATTTGCCTTACTGATTACTTACTGGAATATCTGGAGCTCTCTCCCCCAAAGGTTTGTTGACTGAGATCGTAGACACTTGTTGGCTAAGGGATAAGAACAAAGACGGGTAAACAAGGTTGAGGTGGTGGTCAACCATGCTCCAATGGAATGACGGAACAGGATCGAGGGGTTGAATGGGGAGGAGAGGCTCCCTCCTGTACCTAATGTTCCTATAATCACTCTTGAGATTAGATTTTTCTTCAGTAAAATTGCTGTTGTTTTATGTTGCGGGGTGGAGGGGGAGGGGTAAGACGTGTCCAACTGTCCTGATACTGACCCCAGCAAATTCTCTTAGTACAGCTTAGCTGGAACAATGAAGATAGGATCCTGGCGGTAATACATGGAGGAGGAATGAGAAATGGCAGCAGTGTAACAGGCCAGGCATCAGCAGAGAGGAGGTTTCTCAAGGGCAAGATTGAAGATCTATCCAATAGATGGTTACCGAGTTTGACAGGTACAGCTGCACATCCCTAACATAACCAACAGGTTACCATGGTGACGGGCCCTTCCGGTGGAACCCCACCACCAATCCTGTAAGCTGTATGAAGCTGAGGGTTGATTAAATTACAGCCACCAATAAATGCACCCAGGGAACTTTCCCATGGGATGCCCTCCCTCACATTGCTGTGGTATATTTGGATAAAGACAATCAGGCCAGCCGGATTTAAAGTAAGTCTTTCCATGGGAGGTGGAACCCTTACATTGCCTCGGTAGTCAGTAAGTCTGGAAAAGAAAATCATGCCGCCAAAAAGCCAAGGTGGTTAAATTTAAATAAATATATCAAAAGGTTTAAACACTTCTAACTTTCTGTGTGGGAAGCCTGTGCGGGATTTCAGCTTTGTCGATCCCACACTTGGTAAGCTATCTCCAGTATAAGGGCTGGGATTTTGGCTTTGGAATAATGGTTAGACTATCAGCACTCACTGTTATAATGGAATAAATCAGACAGCAGCTTCCAGCGACCTTACATGCGCAGTTATACATGGAAACCCATTAGTTGTTGTCAGAGGTACCCTGCTCCTCCACAGGCTGCACTGTAATGGTAACTTGCCCACAGACTCGGCATTGAAATCAATCTAAGGGTGTAAAGTTGCGGTACTTACCCACTAATTCCCCACTGAAGATGGCAGAAAAAGTTAGGCCTGGTGCATTCAGGTGTAAATGAATTCTTAACAACGTGATAAGTCATAATTAATGCCAAACAACCTCTCTGGCCCTGAAAATTGAATTTTACAAGTGTGGAGTTTCATTCCTTGAGAATTTAATTAGTGTTGGAGATTATTTTTTATCACTCCTTCTGTCTCTTTTATCTCTCTTAATAAGAACATAAGAAACAGGAGCAGGAGGTAGGCCATACGGCACCTTGAGCCTGCTCCGTCATTTCATAGATCATCGTTGATCTTCAACATCAACTCCACTTTCCTGCCCTATTCCCATATCCCATATCCCTTGATTCCCTTCGTACCCAAAAATCTAGCGATCTCAGTCTTGAATATACTCAACGACTGAGCATCCACAGCCCTCTGGGTAGAGAATTCTCCAAAGATTCACAACCCTCTGAGTGAAGACATTTCTCCTCATCTCAGTCTTAAATGGCCAACCCCTTATCCTGAGACTATGTCCTCTAGTTCTAGACTCTCCAGCCAGGGGAAACATCCTTTCAACATATACCCTAACAAGCCCTCAGCATCTATCCTGGAAATCCCATATTAGTTTTCCTCTCTTTATTTTGCTTTCTGTACATGATTTCAATCTACCTTATACTTCCTGGTTTAGACTCTGTGTGTCTCAGTGTGGTGGCTGATGTGAAACGGTCACCACGTTAAAAAAATTCCATGCACAGGTATCTTCCACCCCTTCAATTGGAGTTCAGGACTGGAACATCGGGTCCTTCATTGAAACATCTGTGAACTCATGTGGAAGCAAGTCATCCTCGCTCGAGGGACCGCCTATGATGATGATGATGATGATGAACTGGTAGTCAAGGCAACTGTCAGACAGTTATGGCTCAAGAAGGCAGAGAAAGGGCACCTAGGTTCTCCAAGGCAACACTGGAGGCCTTAGGCCAGGGGGTAGGATGGAGGAGACAGGTTCTCTACCCGCAGGGTGCAGGAGGCCCTCCAGGCCCACATTCAGTCGGCAGTGGGAGCAGGTAGCCGAAGCAGTTACTATCAGCAGTTTTGACCTGGAGAACTGGATTCAGTGCTGGGAAAGTTCAATGAGCTCACACGAGTGGTCAAGGTCAGTGAATGTATCTTCAAAAACCTTCTCTCACCAACTGCACGCCTAGCCTCACACACTGCTCAATGCACCATACGCCCATCACACACCTACCAACAATCTCTGTCAATCTCGGCTCATACCTCACATGTTTCACCTCACCCACACACACTTACCCCTGCTGCAAGCCTCACACCCACATCTCACGCCTTGCACACACCGCCAGCTATTCAACCGTGACCCAAACACCCTTCTCCACACTCACTGACAGGGTTCCCTTTAACTTGCCAGAGTGACTCCTGCCAATGGACTGGAAGCTACCGGAAGCTGCGCAGAACCATTCTGCGCTTAACTGTCAGGTCCCAAATTTTAAAAAAATAATAACGTTCACCACAACAGACGGAGGATCTGAGAAGCGTTCCAGCTTCCCGGTATTTTCCCTCACAGCCCGATCTTTCCCGGCATTTTCCCTCACAGCCCGATCTCTCCTGGCATTTTTCCGATCCCTCTCAGTATTTTTCCGCCCGCTCCTGGCATCTAACATTTTTTTGAATGAACCCTTGACGAACCAGCAGCGCACATGCCCAGTCCACTTCCGGGTCGTTGGCAGCAGTGGTGGCCTTTCCTTGCAGAGCGGGGTGACTCCCGCCCACAGAGCAGCAGCTAGCCAGCGGGGGATGGGCAAGCCTGCATTTCTTCACCAGACTGGTGGAGACCGAGCCTAATGTTATTGGAGGGGCCGTCACTGAGGCCATGGTGATTGGCGATACTGAAATCATTGCTGATGATGATAAGCTCATAACTAATCCTCCTCCTCACACCACACTTCCCCTCGCCCCACAATCTCTCCGCACTTACAGGCTGCTGATGGGGTCAGCATGCACATCTTGCTTTCCCCCATTACCCTCACCACAACCCTACCCTTGTGCCTTTCTCCGTTCAGGCACCTGAGAACTCCAAGCTTCCCAACCAGAATGAGCAAGACGAGAGTGATGGAGCAGAAGAGACATCATCATTCGATCTGACACTCGCAGATACCAGCTCAGACACTGGCACTGTGCGGACCTTAGAGGAGAGTATTGTCATGTATTCAACCAGCATTGTAACCCATGTATAATCTGAACTAAGTTGTACACTGTGAGAACACTGAACACTAGGTGGTGAACTTGTGGGAGACATTCTTAACCTAGACCTTCAGATATAAAAGGGGAAGCTCCACCCACTTCCATCACTTGAGTGCTATGGAATAAAGGACAGGTCACAGACTGACCTTCTCTCAAGCATGGGCCTCGAGTGCATTTATACTGTATAGTAAGGACGTAACAATGGCGACGAGAAACTGGGATTAAAACCACGCGAGCAAGGCCACGAGCAGAACAGACAAGAGGTACTGTGTTAAGGAATGGTTGGGACAGAGATTCAACATTGTTAAAGCAGCACACAGTTCTCCAGGCAGACAAGGGCAGTCGGGCATGCCCCAACATGTAGTCGAACCCAGAGGGGGAGTTCGACAGAGACAATGGCAAGCTGAACAGCGATTCACGCCATTACAAGGGACAATGTGGCCAGTAACTGGGGGAAATCGCTGGAAGCTGAAGTTCAGCAAGTTCATGTGGTGCACGTATACAGTTCATACATCAGGACGCCACCGATAATGATGAAAGTGCTCCTCAATGGCATCCCAGTATCAATGAAACTAGACACGGGGGCCAGCCAGTCCCAGATGGGTATCAAATAGTTCGAAAAGTTGTGAGCGTCCAAGGCCAGGAGGTCAAAATTATCACCAATTGACGCACAGCTACGGACATACACAAAGGAGATCATTCCGGTGCTAGGCAGCGCCATGGTAGTCGTGACCCACAAAGATTCGGAGAACAGGTTTCCACTCTGGGTTGTCCCGGAGGATGGTCCCGCACTACTGGGGAGGAGTTGGCTTGCTGTCATGAACTGGAAATGGGGCGATGTCAATGCAATTTCCTCTGTGGAGCGAGTATGATGCTCACAGGTCCTGGACAAATTTGACTCATTATTTCAACCCGGCATTGGCACTTTCATGGGGGCCAAGGTGGTGATTCACATAAACCCGGACGCCAGGCCAGTACACCACAAAGCCAGAGCGGTGCCGTACGTGATGCGGGAAAAGATAGAAGGCGAATTGGACCGCCTGCTGAGGGAAGGCATCATCTTGCCAGTCGAATTCAGTGACTGGGCGAGCCCGATTGTGCCGGTGCTCAAGGCGGATGGGTCGGTCAGGATATGTGGCGATTACAAGGCCACCATCAATCAGGTGTCACACCAAGACCTCTTTGCGACGCTATCCGGTGTCAAACTTTTTTCAAAATTGGACCTGACCTCAGCTTACATGACCCAGGAGCTGGCGAGTGAGTCAAAGAAGCTGACCACCATCACGACACACAAGGGGTTGTTTGAGTACAACAGATGTCCGTTCGGGATTCGCTCGGCCGCCGCGATCTTCCAACGAAATATGGAAAGCCTCCTCAAGTCGATTCCAGGGACAGTGGTTTTTCAAGACGACATCCTCATCACGGGTTACGATACTGAAGAACACCTTCACAACCTGGAGGAGGTGCTATGCAGACTGGACCGGGTAGGTCTGCGACTGAAAAAGGCGAAGTGCGTCTTCTTAGCTCCAGAGGTAGAATTCCTGGGGATGAGGGTAGCAGCAGATGGGATCAGACCTACTGCGTCCAAGACGGAAGTGATCCAGAGAGCACCCAGACCCCGTAACACGACGGAGCTGCGTTCATTCCTGGGGCTCCTGAACTATTTTGGTAACTTTCTTCCCAAATTGAGCACACTGTTAGAGCCGCTACAGGTGCTCCTACGCAAAGGTCGCAAATGGGTCTGGGGGGACAGCCAGGAAGGGGCTTTTAATAGAGCACGCAATTTGTTATGTTCCAACAATCTGTTAACATTATATGACCCATGTAAGAAACTTGTGTTAACGTGCGATGCGTCATCCTATGGTGTCGGGTGTATGTTGCAGCATGTCAATGTCAAGGGTCAGTTATAGCCGGTAGCTTATGCCTCCAGGAGTCTGTCCCAGGCAGAAAGGGGCTACGGGATGGTAGAAAAGGAGGCGCTCGCATGTGTATATGCAGTAAAGAAAATGCACTAGTACCTGTTTGGCAGGAAATTTAAGCTGGAGACAGATCACAAACCCCTAACGTCCCTTTTGGCCAACAACAAGGCCATAAATGCAAACGCATCGGCCCGCATACAGAGGTGGGCACTCACGTTAGCCGCCTATGACTACACAATTCGGCACAGACCGGGAACCGAAAACTGCGCCGATGCACTCAGCAGGCTCCCACTAGCCACCACTGAGGGGGCTACCGAGCATGCTGCTGAGATGGTCATGGCTGTTGAAGCTTTCGGAAGCGAAGGCTCACTCGTGACAGCCCGTCAGATTAAAGTCTGGACAAATAAAGACCCGCTATTGTTTCTAGTCAAGAAATGTGTCCTGAATGGGGACTGGGCAGCCACGTACAGGGCAGGCTCTGAGGAACTTAAACCATTTCACAGGCGCAGGGATGAACTCTCGATTCAGGCTGATTGCCTACTGTGGGGAAACCGCGTAGTCATGCCCCAGATGGGCAGAGAGGTGTTCATCAGGGAACTCCACAATGAGCACCCGGGCATTGTCACGATGAAGGCAATTGCCAGGTCACACGTTTGGTGGCCAGGGATAGACACAGATCTGGAACTTTGTGTTCGCAGGTGCAACACGTGTGCCCAGCTAGGCAATGCGCCCAGGGAAGCCCCCCTTAGCCCCTGGCCATGGTCCACCAAGCCTTGGTCACGCATCCATGTGGACTACGCAGGTCCTTTCATGGGAAAAATATTTTTGGTTGCAGTATATGCCTACTGCAAATGGATCGAGTGTGACATTTTAAATTCAAGCACATCATCTGCCACGGTAGAAAGTCTACAGGCAATGTTCGCCGCCCACGGTCTACCGGACATCTTGGTCAGCGACAATGGCCCGTGCTTCACAAGCACTGAATTCCAGGACTTCATGGCAGGCAATGGAATTAACCATGTTAGAATGGCACTGTTCAAGCTCGCCTCAAACGGCCAGGCAGAATGAGCAGTGCAGATAATCAAACAGGGGATGCTCAGATTCCAAGGGGCTTCCCTACAATGCCGCTTATCACGCCTCCTGATGGCCTACAGATCCCGACCACACTCGCTCACAGGGGTTCCACCCGCAGAGCTGCTAATGGAAAGGACGCTCAAAACCCGATTATCCCTTATACACCCCACCATGAAAGAAATTGTCGAGAGCAGGCGCCAGTCACAATATGACTACCATGACAGGAATGCGAAGGCGCGATGTATTGATGCAAATGACCCTGTTTTTCGCCTCAACTACGCTGCAGGCCCCAAATGGCTCGCAGGCACTGTGGTTGCCAAAGAGGGAAAAAGGATTCTGGTAGTTAAACTTACCAATGGACAAATCTGCCACAAACTTGTGGATCAAACAAAAAGGAGGTTCAGCAACCCCATAGAAGAAGCAGAGGAAGAACACAATGTAAAGTTCACTCCACCACAGGTGACCAAACACAGGAACCAAAGGGAGGAGAGCCCAGTCAATGTGGGCGGTCCGGACAGGCCTGAAGCACCGCAAACAGCAGACACTCAGGCCAGCGCCCAACAACCGGAGCCCCAACTCAGGCGCTCTACAAGGGAGCGTAAACCAACAGAGAGAACAGAGAGACTCAACCTGTGATCCCAATAAGACTTTGGGGGGGAGGTGATGTCATGTATTCAACCAGCATTGTAACCCATGTCTAATCTGACCTGTTGTACACCGTGAGAACAATGACCACTAGGTGGTGAACTTGTGGGAGACATTCCTAACCTAGACCTTCAGATATGAAAGGGGAAGCTCCACCCACTTCCATCACTTGAGTGCTATGGAATAAAGGACAGGTCACAGACTGACCTTCTCTGAAGCATGGGCCTCGTGTGCATTTATACTATATAGTAAGGACGTATCAAGTATAGAGGTGGGAGTGGCATGTGATGAGTCACCAGGCAGGAGTGGCCTGCAGCCAGGGCAGGGGGAAAGGGTCTCCCGAGAGCATGCAGAAAACAAGCGCAGGCAGTGGAAGGAGCGTGCGACAAACCAGACTCTCCATCCACCCTTTCCTTCAACCACTGTCTGTCCCACCTATGACAGAGACTATAATTCCCATATTGGGTTGTACAGTCACCTGAAAACTCACTTTTAGAGTGGAAGCAAGTCTTCCTCGATTTCGAGGGACTGCCTATGAAAGGGTAGCACAGGTGCCTGCTCCTCGGAAGGCAAGGTTGCGTGCAAGTTCTGCTGTACCGGACTCAGATGAGGACCTCGATGGGACGGCCTCCTGAAGAAGGGTGATGGGCAGGCTCACAGAATGCTTGGTGCACCGGCAGGCCTACCACTGTCAAGGAGCATGGAGGAGTCTGGCCTCTAACCTTGCACAGGGCTTTGCACGGAGCTTGGAGCCCATGATTTCCGATGGAAGTGATGGACCCTCCATTAGCGCACGTGTGGACCCAACCATGATGCTGGGCGTGACGGGCAATGTCTCACCTTCCATTGCAGCACAGGCAGAAGCGACCCAATGTCTGAGTGTTGCACTGAAAGCTCATATTTCTGTCATGCCGACTCAGACAAGGGCCTTGCAAACTCAGACTGCTGCTATCGTGGCTGTGTTTACCAGTGTGGAAAGGAGCTTGCAGGATGTCATAGCAGTCCAACAATCTGTCCCCCAATAAATGGCTAGGATGGCTGATGCATCACCCCAAGGGAGTGGCAGTGGCTCCGTGGAGCTCAAACCTGCTGTCCTCTCTGAGCATTCGTCCTCCCACCACTACCACTCCACTAGTGCCCTTGCTATTGCCTGTCAGCCAGCCAGCCCAGACTGCTGCCGTCCATGCCAAGGTGGTGCAGTCTACAGCCAGGCCTTCTCAGCCCAGAACTGCTCAAGGTTGTCCTGCAAGGCCTTGCTGCAGCCACTGATGTTGCACTGCGTCGGTGCACTAGGACAGGCAAGAGGCAGGTGGGAGGCAGGCACTGAGGGAATGCACAAGGGTGGTCAGTTGACTTTGTTATGTCTTATTGGATCGAATGATTTATAAATGTGGTTTGTAATGTGGCTTTATTTCAGGTTTATGCCCAAGAGGACGCTGTTATGTTCCGTGACAGAGGGATGGTACGCTGGTTGAGCAACGGGGATCTGGGGTTTCATTCAGAGGAACCGGAGTCTGATGATGCTCTCATGGACAGCCCGTACAGAACTTGCATGTGCAGGCTGCCTCCTCCCTTCCTCCTCTTCCTCCTCCTACTCCTCTTCCTCTTCCTATTCCTCTCCCTCCTCCTCCTGAAGTGTTTCAGAACTTGTAGTGGCAAGGGCTGTGCTCTCATGATAGCCAAGTTGTGAAGCAAGCACTGGACCTCCACATACAGGACACCTGCTCCGGTGAATACTGGAGGGCTCCTTCCGAGTGGTCAAGGCTGCAGGACCTTTGCTTGAGCACCCCGATGGTCAGCTCAATGAGGTTCCTCTTGGCAGCGTGGCTGTCATTATATGAGTGCGGTCCACGAGTGGTAGGGTTACGGAGGGGAGTCATCAGCCAGATGTAGAGCGGATAGCCCTTGTCGCCTAGCAGCCACTCTCGAGTTCAACATGGTGACTGGAAGATTGCTGGACTGGCGCAGGATGAAGGCATCATGACTGCTGCCAGGATGCCGGACATTCACCATCACGATGCGCTGGGCATGGTCGCACACCAACTGAAGATTAAGTCAGTGGAAGCCTTTGCGGTTATGGTACAGCTCACCACCGAGATGTGGCGCCCACACAATCACGTTCGTGCAGTCGATGCCACCTTGCACCATGGGGAAGACCCACATTCTGGCAAAGCAATGTGTGTGCTCCTCCTACGTGAAGTCTCTTCTCCGGGAGTACAGAGCTCTGTGACCTCCCAGATGCAGCAATAAATGGCAAACAGCGGGATGTTTGCCTTGTCTCCTGTCCCAGCCTGGAAGGATCCGCTGGTGAAAAGATTCAGTTCCACGGTCACCTTGAGGCTCGTTGGCCGAGCCATTATCGCCCTGCTCTGAGGCTACAGGTCTGGGTACAGGATGTGTTCACTCTCAACTGCCCAATGAAATGGCCCAGCAAGCCGCTCAGTTGTCACCACCACCTTCTCAAGGGCAATTAGGGATGGGCCCATATCCTGTGAATGAATTATAAATCTTCCTTGGCGAAGTGAAGCTGCTGAACACACTGCTCCTGGTTTAGGTGCAGGTCGGAGAAGCACTCCCTGAAGACCCGAGGTGGGTAATCCTCCTGTTGAGGGCCCTCCTCCTCTCTCTGCGAGCAGTGTGTCTTTGCTGCCTCTGCCCCATGTCCCTGTCAGGCTGCAGCACGAGGGGGGCTGTAACTAGAGCCCCCAGGCCTGGGAGCAAGTGGTGTAGTCAGAGGCCTTCCAGTGGCAGCCAACACCTTCTCAACGCCTAGCGGCACTCCCTGCACAATTTAACAATGTTTTAAATCTCTTCCAGCAACCCAGCACTCCTACAAACTCTGCAAGAGCCAGTACAATCGAAATAATCAACTTAGCTGCAGGTTGGAAGTAGCTCTTTTAGTAGCGCTGCTGGGAAGAGCCCTGTAGGCTGAGTGAATGTTTAGGAGAGAGCTTTGAACAAAGAAGTGACGTCGAAGATGGCAGGTCGTGCATCCCGTCAGCATGTAACACTGTCTGATGCCACAGTCTGCATACGCTGAATACTGCCGGCACATGCACTTACCGCCCGTGCTATTGCCCTCAGCATGGGCAGCGGCGGAAGTGGGCAGAGGCTAGGCGGATGCCATTTTATTTTTACAAAATACGACCAAATCTACCAACGCTAAGGAGTCGAATTTCGCTGCCCTTGACTTTGGCCCCTCGAGCCTGCTCCGCTATTTAATAAGATCATGGCTGATCTGATCTTGGCCTCTTCCCTGCCCGCTACCCAGAACCCTTGACTCCCTTATCATTCACACATCTGTCTATCTCCGCCTTAAATACATTCAATGACCCAGCCTCCACATCTCTCTGGGGCAGAGAATTCCAAAGATTCACAAACCTCTGAGAGAAGAAATTCCTCCTCATTTTAGTTTTAAATGGGCGACCACTTATTCTGAAACTATGCCCCTAGTTCTAGATTCCCCCACGAGGGGGAACTTGCACAGCGTCCAAAGCTAATGCTTTCAGTGAGGAAGATGTAGGTTGGACAATGAATTGGCTGTCTTAGGAAATAGAGGTTGTTTAATCAATTAGATCCCAATTAGACCAGCTTTGTTCTGCAGAATCCCCTCATGGAACAGCACTCATGCCTTGATGTTTTTGTATATAGAGTAATTAATTTTGTGGATGCCATCAAGTGATGTGGGACAGCAAGATGTGTTAAAGAGACTGATGAAATTAAGCAACTTGGTAAAAGTATGGTGGCTGGCATGAGGACAGACTCACTTATAACACGTACCTTTATGAGTATAAAAATGCAGTTTGTGTCGACTGTTCTTTGTTTATTGAGAAGAGTATTTGATATTAAGCAATGTGTTTGGCCCTTGCTAATCCATGGTAAGAGAGGCTGAGAGAGGTTGCAGTGTAATGGTCGCTCCTACAGGAATGCGCAGGTGAATTTAAAAGCAGGTGAGAAAACCGATTGTGTTCCTATTCTCCATCTTAAGTCGAATAATGTGTTATCTGAACATCTGTGTACAACTGTCAAGTTAGTAAGTATGAAATAAATATTAGCTACATTGTCATATTTTAACATCGGATGAAGATTACTATTTCAGATTATTTTAAACCGGTTAATTGATGTCTGATGGTGAAGGAGGGGAATTCACAGCAGCAATGTAATTGTGGAGGTGATATGGTTTATGTTCATGGACATGGATATCTCGGAGTGATTACAAGTGAGTCATAAACTACAAGGATAAAGCTTGAGCGCTTTATGACAGCAATCAGAATCCTTGCATTGAATATTGCCATGAAATCGCTCCAGGATGTGTGTTATTTATTGCAATATATATTTTGTATGTTGCAGCATGACATTCAGGCTAAAGGATTATGGATTGCAATATTGTTACCGCTAGTTTATTGAGAAATCATTTGTAATTAATTGCTGGGAAAGTATGCAGTGCTGTTTGATCATGACAGCAACCTCAGATCTATATTGGCTGGTATTAATCCTCAGAGCCAACATCAAACATCGCAACGTGACCCGTTCAGTAATACATACCCTGCCACTTGCTGCTATCTGTTGGTGAATTCACCAGTGAATTGACCATCCTTCTTTGCTGAGCGCTGACAATATACACAGTGTGTTATGCTTGGATCAGGTTTGTGAATTTTAAAGTTATATCTGGGTCAAGTATTCTAAATAATTCATGCGGCTTTCCTTCAGCTAGGAATGCCTGGATCAGTTTAGGAGTTTGCTTCATAACGATATTGCAAGGTTCCACTCACCGATTACATTCTGAATAAAAAGCAGCGACTATGAGTCATATTCCTCTTGCCTGACATCCACAGAATTGTCAACCTCAGCAATATTTTAGTAGTCATTAGCCGTGTTAGGGTCTTATCAGATGAGGAAATTGTGCAACTAGTTTAGATGTTGACAGGGCAGTTCTGTCGCAAAGCATCACCAACCTGTCAGTCAGTCACTGGATTTCTGTCATTCCTGCCACCAATCACAGCAGATACAAACTGCATCGACACATACTGTCACCACGTCTGATAGCCAAGTGATCCCACCTCTGCACAGGCTTGAAAAGAAATAGCACGTCGATAAGTGATTGTCAAAATGGTGCTTACAGGAAAGGGTGACATTTATATAAGAACATAACATCAAATTAGGAGCAGATGTTGGCCATTTTGCCCCTTGAACCTGCTCCGCCATTCAATAAGATCATGGTTGATCTTCTACCTCAACTCCACTTTCCTGCACTGTCCCCATAATCCCTTGATTCCCTTAATATCCAAAAATCTATCGATCTCTATCTTGAATATAGTCAAAGACTGAGCCTCCACAGCCCTCTGGGGCAGAGAATTCCAAAGACTCACCACCCTCTGAGTGAAGAAGTTTCTCCTCATCTCAGTCCTAAATGGCCGATCCCTTATTCTGAGACTGTGACCTCTGGTTCTAGACTCCCCAGCCAGAGGAAACATCCTCCCTGCATCCACCCTGGCAAGCCCTGTAAGTATTTTGTATTTCTCTAAACTCTAGAGAATATAGGCCTAATCTGCTCAATTTCTCCTCATAGGACAATCCCCCCATCCAAGTTACACTCCCTCTATGGCAGGTATATCCTTCCCTCAGTAGGTAAGTCAGGACTTTTTGCAAATAGAAAGGACTTTCATAGGAAGAATGATCTGCGCATAGCAAGTCATTGCCACAAAAGCGTAAAAGCAACATTGGGATTTGTTTTAAACAGGTGTGGAAGAAGTGCTCTGGAGTGTAGTTCGGAGGAGACTGTGTCAGGGCAAAGAATGAATTGCAAATCTAACTAAAGGATCAAAAAAGGATAAGAAGTTGGTGAAGTATGAGCTAAATGTTCTGGTGCAAGGTGTATTCAGAATTGGAGCAAAATGCATCAATTGGAATAAGAAAGAAAGAGCTCGCATTTATGTAGTGCCCTTCCCATCCTCAGGAAGTTCCACAGTGCTTCACAGACATTTTTTTCATTTGCCTTTGGAGTGCAAAAAGCACCTTTTGAAATAATCTAATGGGCGACGAGATCCAACACCGCCTCCAGTGCGCCAATGCAGCCTTCGGCCGTCTGAGGAAAAGAGTGTTTGAGGACCAGGCCCTCAAATCTACCACCAAGCTCATAGTCTATAGGGCTGTAGTAATACCCGCCCTCCTGTATGGCTCAGAGACATGGACCATGTACAGCAAACACCTCAAGTTGCTGGAGAAATATCATCTACGATGTCTCTGCAAGATCCTACAAATCCCCTGGGAGGACAGACGCACCAATATTAGCGCCTCGTCCCCAGGCCAACATCCCCAGCATTGAAGCACTGACCACACTCGATCAGTTCTGCTGGGCAGGCCAAATAGTTCGCATGCCAGACACGAGACTCTCAAAGCAAGTGTTCTACTCGGAACTCCTTCACGACAAACGATCCAAAGGTGGGCAGTGGAAACGTTACAGGGACACCCTCAAAGCCTCCCTGATAAAGTGCAAAATCCCCATTGACACCTGGGAGTCCCTGGCCAAAGACCACCCTAAGTGGACGAACAGCATCCGGGAGGGCGCTGAGCACCTCAAGTCTCGTCGCCGAGAGCAAGCAGAAATCAAGCGCAGGCAGCGGAAAGAGCGTGAGGCAAAACAGTCCCAACCACCCCTTCCCTCAACGACTATCTGTCCCACCTGTGACAGAGTCTGTGTCTCTCGTATTGGACTATTCAGCCACCAAAGAACTCACTTAAGGAGTGGAATTCCGAGGGACTGCCTATGATGATGATGAAATAAGTGAGGTCAACTTAGACTGTAGGCGACCAATGGAAATAACATGTTTGATGGTGTTTTTTTATTCCACACATTCTTGTGAAGCAATTTAGAACATGCCCTTTTTTTCTCTGACTGCAGCTGACTGTAAGCAGCCTGCTTATCTCAGCCGAAACGTACTCTGAAATAAACTCATCTCAAGGTCCCTGCAACCTATTAGATTATTAGCATTCAAAGACTGAGAAGCAGGCTGTTGGTGAATAGTAACGGGCCAATCTAATCTTAATGCACACCCTGTACACATTGCACTATGATAATGTGACATGGAAGAGACATGAATTGTTACATTGAATGCAGAATAAATGCGGACCTAACTATACTTCCACGAAAAATCTGGCAGTGGCGAATCCAGTATTCAAGGTCAGTCTTCAAAATTTCCAAATCATAAGTCAGCTTAAATTTTCTTGCTAGAATGACATTGCCCTATCCCTTTGTGGGAGCTATCCCAGCAAGCAATGTTGTGAGCAGAGCAGATAATCCCATGAATGTGGCTGAGATTCAGACTGTGATTTCATTAATGGAACAGATTGCTGGCAACAAGCAAAGCCACATCCACATTGCAAAAAAAACAAATTGGAGCAGTAAAACACATTTTGACCGTCTCAGGACATCTCCAAGCGCCTCACAGCCAATCGATTGCTGTTGAAACGTAATCACTTTTGTTCTGTAGGCCAATGTGACAGCCAATCTTTGCACACAGCAAGATCCCACAAATAGCCAATGAGTGAGCGACCAGATCCTTTCGTTTTGATGGTGGTTGAATGTACACCTGAAAAGAAAAGTTTTGCTGGGGAAATGGGTAATAGTAGGGGAGTGAGATTAATTGGACAGCTCTTTCAAAGAGCTGATGGGCCAAATGGCCTCATTCTGTACTATAATAGAAACATAGAAAATAGGTGCAGGAGTAGGCCATTCGGCCCTTCGAGCCTGCACCGCCATTCAATGAGTTCATGGCTGAACATGCAACTTCAGTACCCCATTCCTGCTTTCTCTCCATACCCCTTCATCCCCCAAGTAGTAAGGACTGCATCTAACTCCTTTTTGAATATATTTAGTGAATTGGCCTCAACAACTTTCTGTGGTAGAGAATTCCACAGGTTCACCACTCTCTGGGTGAAGAAGTTTCTCCTCATCTCGGTCCTAAATGGCTTACCCCTTATCCTTAGACTGTGACCCCTGGTTCTGGACTTCCCCAACATTGGGAACATTCTTCCTGCATCTAACCTGTCTAAACCCGTCAGAATTTTAAACGTTTCAATGAGATCCCCTCTCATTCTTCTGAACTCCAGTGAAAACAAGCCCAGTTGATCCAGTCTTTCTTGGTATGTCAGTCCCGCCATCCCGGGAATCAGTCTGGTGAACCTTCGCTGCACTCCCTCAATAGCAAGAATATCCTTCCTCAAGTTAGGAGACCAAAACTGTACATAATACTCCTCACCAAGGCCCTGTACAACTGTAGCAACACCTCCCTGCCCCTGTACTCTCATCCCCTCGCTATGAAGGCCAACATGCCATTTGCTTTCTTAACCGCCTGCTGTACCTGCATGCCAACCTTCAATGACTGATGTACCATGACACCCAGGTCTCGTTGCACCTCCCCTTTTCCTAATCTGTCACCATTCAGATAATAGTCTGTCTCTCTGTTTTTACCACCAAAGTGGATAACCTCACATTTATCCACATTATACTTCATCTGCCATGCATTTGCCCACTCACCTAACCTATCCAAGTCACTCTTCAGCCTCATAGCATCCTCCTCGCAGCTCACACTGCCACCCAACTTAGTGTCATCCGCAAATTTGGAGCTAGTACATTTAACCCCCTCGTCCAAATCATTAATGTACAATGTAAACAGCTGGGGCCCCAGCACAGAACCTTGCGGTACCCCACTAGTCACTGCCTGCAATTCTGAAAAGTACCCATTTACTCCTACTCTTTGCTTCCTGTCTGACAACCAGTTCTCAATCCATGTCAGCACACTACCCCCAATCCCATGTGCTTTAACTTTAATCTCTTGTGTGGGACCTTGTCGAAAGCCTTCTGAAAGTCCAAATACACCACATCAACTGGTTCTCCCTTGTCCACTCTACTGGAAATATCCTCAAAAAATTCCAGAAGATTTGTCAAGCATGATTTCCCTTTCACAAATCCATGCTGACTTGGACCCATCATGTCACCTCTTTCCAAATGCGCTGCTATGAAATCCTTAATAATTGATTCCATCATTTTACCCACTACTGATGTCAGGCTGACCGGTCTATAATTCCCTGTTTTCTCTCTCCCTCCTTTTTTAAAAAGTGGGGTTACATTGGCTACCCTCCAATCCATAGGAACTGATCCAGAGTCTATGGAATGTTGGAAAATGACTGTCAATGCATCCACTATTTCCAAGGCCACCTCCTTAAGTTCTCTGGGATGCAGTCCATCAGGCCTTGGGGATTTATCGGCCTTCAATCCCATCAATTTCCCCAACACAATTTCCTGACTAATAAGGATTTCCCTCAGTTCCTCCTTCTTACTAGACCCTCTGACCCCTTTTATATCCGGAAGGTTGTTTGTGTCCTCCTTAGTGAATACCGAACCAAAGTACTTGTTCAATTGGTCTGCCATTTCTTTGTTCCCCGTTATGACTTCCCCTGATTCTGACTGCAGGGGACCTACGTTTGTCTTTACTAACCTTTTTCTCTTTACATATGTATAGAAACTTTTGCAGTCCGTCTTAATGTTCCCTGCAAGCTTCCTCTCGTACTCTATTTTCCCTGCCCTAATCAAAACCTTTGTCCTCCTCTGCTGAGTTCTAAATTTCTCCCAGTCCCCAGGTTCGCTGCTATTTCTGTCCAATTTGTATGCCACTTCCTTGGCTTTAATACTATCCCTGATTTTCCTTGATAGCCACGGTTGAGCCACCTTCCCTTTTTTATTTTTACGCCAGACAGGAATGTACAATTGTTGTAGTTCATCCATGCGGTCTCTAAATGTCTGCCATTGCCCATCCACAGTCAACCCCTTAAGTATCATTCGCCAATCTATCCTAGCCAATTCACGCCTTATACCTTCAAAGTTACCCTTCTTCAAGTTCTGGACCATGGTCTCTGAATTAACTGTTTCATTCTCCATCCTAATGTAGAATTCCACCATATTATGGTCACTCTTCCCCAAGGGGCTTCGCACAACGAGATTGCTAATTAATCCTCTATCATTACACAACACCCAGTCTAAGATGGCCTCCCCCCGAGTTGTTCCTCGACATATTGGTCTAGAAAACCATCCCTTATGCACGCCAGGAAATCCTCTTCCACCGTATTGCTTCCAGTTTGGTTAGCCCAATCTATATGCATATTAAAGTCACCCATGATAACTGCTGCACCTTTATTGCATGCACCCATAATTTCCTGTTTGATGCCCTCCCCAACATCACTACTACTGTTTGGAGGTCTGTACACAACTCCCACTAACGTTTTTGCCCTTTGGTGTTCTGCAGCTCTACCCATATAGATTCCACATCATCCAAGCTAATGTCCTTCCTAACTATTGCATTAATCTTCTTTTTCACCAGCAATGCTACCCCACCTCCTTTTCCTTTTATTCTATCCTTCCTGAATGTTGAATACCCATGGATGTTGAGTTCCCAGCCCTGATCATCCTGGAGCCACGTCTCTGTAATCCCAATCACATCATATCTGTTAACATCTATTTGCACAGTTAATTCATCCACCTTATTACGGATACTCCTTGCATTCAGACACAAAGCCTTCAGGCTTGTTTTTTTAACACCCTTTGTCCTTTTAGAATTATGATGTAGTGTGGCCCTTTTTGTTTCTTGCCTTTGTTTACTCGACCTTCCACTATTGCGTTTTACCTTTCTACCATCTGTTTCTGACTCCATATTACTTCGCCCTATCTCACTGCATAGGTTCCCATCCTCCTGCCATAAGATTCACTGTTGGCCCGGAAACTGGGAAAACTCCCTACACTTCTTTAAATAGTGGCATGGGGGATTTAAGTTCCTTCCCCACCTCCACTGAAGAAAAAATAAGCAGTACTCTGAATATCTGTATGATCCTTAATCGCCCTTCTCAACAGAGATCGATCCCACTCTGATCCAATCTGTTTTCTCTCTATGTCTCGCCTTGCAAGGTTAGTGAAATTTGTGCCACTCCTATTGAATCTAGTCCTGTGCCCATTCTCGAAGTTAAATAATGGCCCTCGTTGGTTTGGAGCCTACATTGGGCCCGCCCAGCCAGTATGTTCGGTAGGCCCAAATCATTTTGATGATTGGGCTTCATTTAAATTTGCTAACCAAGACGCCAACAGGAAACATGGTGCGCATAGTGGCTCACTGTTTGGGAGGACAAGTTCTTAAAGATAGCTTGCACCTCTTAAAGGGGAGGTGAATGTTTAGCTGTGGCTTTGGGAAAGGTGTTTGTATGAGCTGCAGGAAGAATGCCAAGACAACCTTTCCTTGGAATGCTGCCATGGAGGTGTTGGTGGAGCAAGTGAGGACCATGAAACAGGTCATCGTTCCTTCTGATAACAGACAGGTCCCAGACAAATCAGCCAGCGGATATGGAGAGAGTTGGCCTTACGTGTAATGCCTGCAGTATCATATCTAGGGCCTGACTGCAGTGTAGGAAAAACTATTTCATGATCTTACCAGGCCGGCCAAGGTAAGCATTTTCTTTTCACATCCCTGTTAAAAATATTATCCTGAGATGTGGACATTGCTGGCAAAGCCAGAATTTATTGTCCATCCCTAATTGCCCCCGAGAAGGTGGTCTTCTTGAACCGTTGCATTCCATGTAGTGAAGGTGCTCCCACAATGCTGTTGGGGAGGAACGTCAAGGATTTTGAACAACGATGACTTTCCAAGTCAGGGATGGTGTATAATTTGGAGGGGAACTTGCAGGTGGTGGTGTTCCCATGCACTTGTTGTCCTTTTCCTCCTCGGTGGTAGAGGTCGAGGGTTTGGGAGGTGCTGCTGAAGAAGCCTTGGCAAGTTGCTGCAGTGCATCTTGTAGATGGTACACACTGTGGCCACGGTACACCGGTGGTGGAGGGAGTGAATGTTTAAGGTGGTGGATGAGGTGCCGATCAAGTGGGCTGCTTTGTCCTGGATGTTGTCGATCTTCTTGTGTGTTGTTGGAACTGCACTCATCCAGGCAAGTGGAGAGTATTCCATCACACTCCTGACTTGTGTCTTGTAGATGATGGAAAGGCTTTGGGGAGATAGGGGGTGAGACACTTGCTGCAGAATACCCAGTATTTGTGGTCCAGTTAAGTTTCTGGTCAATGGTGACCCCCAGCATGTTGATGGTGGGGGATTCAACGATGGTAATGCCATTGAATGTCAAGGAGAGGTGGTTAGACTCTCACTTATTTGATATGGTTATTGCCTGGCATTTGTGTATTGCAAATGTTACTTGCCACTTATCAGCCCAAGCCTGAATGTCGTCCAGGTCGTGTTGCATGTGGACATGGGCTGTTTCATTATCAGAGGAGTTGCGAATGGCACTGAACACTGTGCAGTCATCAGCGAACACCTCCACTTCTGACCTTACGATGGAGAGAACTTCATTGATGAAACAGCTGAAGATGGTTGGGCCTAGGATACTGCCCTGAGAAACTCCTGCAGCGATTGTCTGAAGCTGAAATGATTGACCTCCAATACCCACAACCATCTTCCTTTATGCTCAGTGGAGAGTTTTCCCCTGGATTCTCATTGATTCCAGTTTCACTCGAGCTCCTTGATGCCACACTCGGTCAAGTGCTGCCTTGATGTCAAGGACAGTCACTCACACCTCACCTCTGAAATTGAGAGTAGACAGTAATTGACCAGGTTGGATTTGCCCTGCTTTTTGTGGACAGGACATACCTGGGCAGTTCTCCACATTGTCGGGTAGATGCCAGTGTTGTAGCTGTACTGGAACAGCTTGGCTAGAAGTGTGGCTAGTTCTGGAGCACAAGTCTTCAGCACGACAACCAGATGGTGTCAGGGCCTTTGCTGTATCCAGTGCACTCAGCCGTTTCTTGACATCATGTGGGGTAAATCGAATTGGCTGAAGACTGACTTCTGTGATGGTGGGGACCTCAGGAGGAGGCAGACATGGATAATCCACTCGGCACTTCTGGCTGAGGATAGTTGCAACCACTTCAGCCTTGTCTTTTGCACTCGTGTGCTGGGCTCCGCCATCATTGAGGATGGGGATATTCATGAAGCCTCCTCCATCTGTCTCCGATCTGTCTCCGATCTGTCTCCGGGCTGTCTCCGATCTGTCTCCAGGCTGTCTCCGATCTGTCTCCGGGCTGTCTCCGATCTGTCTCCGGGCTGTCTCCGATCTCTCTCCGGGCTGTCTCCGATCTGTCTCCGATCTGTCTCCGGGCTGTCTCCGGGCTGTCTCCGATCTGTCTCCGGTCTGTCTCCGGTCTGTCTCCGATCTGTCTCCGATCTGTCTCCGATCTGTCTCCGGGCTGTCTCCGGGCTGTCTCCGATCTGTCTCCGATCTGTCTCCGGGCTGTCTCCGATCTGTCTCCGATCTGTCTCCGATCTGTCTCTGGGCTGTCTCCGGGCTGTCTCCGATCTGTCTCCGGGCTGTCTCAGGGCTATCTCTGGACTTTCTCTGGTCTGTCTCCAGGCTATCTCTGGACTGTGTCTGGACTGTTCATGGGCTGGATTGGAGGAAGTCAGCAGACCTACCCAGGCAGCGGAATCGTTGTTGAGGACACCAATGGTCTACTTCCTGATGGCCATAGTCGAGCAGTGGATCTGGATGTAGTGCAGTGTGGCTGGTGAGAAGGGGTATCTAAGAGAAGGCCAGAATCAAGTGTGCAGGGTACAAACACTTGCCGCGGGCAGGCAGCCTGTGAGTTGCTGTGCAGGCTTGGTTGTGAGGAGATGGAGGACTAGCGCAGCATGAAGACACCATGACTGCCAGGAAGGCGGCCACAGACCTCGACGATGAAGATGATTACACACCAGCTGTACAGTAATGAAACAGAAGTCCATGTAGTTCATGAAGGCAGTGGGCTGGGTTGCTGATTCCCTCATGATGGTGTGTGCAAACAATGAGGCCCTGACTTGGGGCAAGCCTGTGATCGGTGTGCACCCCAGTGTCCTATTCTGCTGTTTCCTGCTGTCCATGGAAGTGTTTGCTCTGACAAAGATGGCTTGAGTCACTTGCTTAATGCAACATGAACTGCAGGCTGGCGGATGTTACTGATTACCATGTTGTAGTCTGGAAGGAGCCACAGATAAAACTAAAGTTGAGGGCTGCTGTTACTTTGACTGCGGTAGGCAATGCGGTGCCAGATGTGGCAGTGGATTACAAGTCTTGCTGCAAGAAGTGACACAGATTTATGCCTGCTCCTCTGGAGAAGCAAAGTTTCCTGATGTACTACTTCTAATGTATTTTCTTCATGGGTTCTTTGCTTAAGATCTCATAGCAACACGTTGTTATTAAGAACTAGTTGGTTTATAGCAAAAGGTTTAACAACCACACTACACATTACCAGTTCATCCACTAGGCTCACAACGACCTGCCTCATCATGGATCCCCCGAACCCAACTGGCTGGGGTTTTATTGAGTCTTGTGAACATCACATGACTGGTTAATCCACTCACAACTCAACAGCTCTACAACTATTTTTGTAGTCCTATGAGTATACTCACAAGTGCACACATTACACTAGACTTCAGAGATCTGGAGGTAGCTGACTCTGTGCCTATGCACCTCGTTAAGAACGTAAGTACACCTGCAAGCTCTCCTCGTCCACCATGGTCCCTGCAGCTCCATGAGATCCTCCTTCCTGTTGCTGCTCCTCCTCTTCCTCTAGTCAGACTCAAGCTGCCAAAATTATCCCTATCTTGCAGAGAGTACCTCCTCGTGCAGTAACTACAATCAAAACACAGCGATCCCACGTACACATACTATAAGGACATGCAAGCAAGGTGTTTAATGATCGAAATTACAGCAGGCGAAAGCCACATAAAGTAACACTTATTACAACAGTTACTACACTTCAAAAGTACTTCATGGGATGTCCTGTGAAAGGCGCAAATGAATGCAAGACTTGCATTATTTTTCTCTTTCACTCAACCTGGCCTCTACTACCCAAGAATAGCGGGCAGTTTTAAGAATCAGCAGTGGCAGTGGGGGCCCAAAATGTGTCACTGGACCCTGATCACAGAAACAGAGAATAATTACCGCACAGGAGGAGGCTGTCATGTATTCTACATGGCTATTGTTGGTACTATCACAAGGTGTGTTGTCACCAGAGGGCACAGCAGTGGGAAACTTGTTGGCTACCTGTACAGGTGTGCCTGGCCTAGTGTAAAAGTCAGGCCACCATGTGTGATCCTCACTCTGGAGTTAACTAATAAAGGACTAAGGTCACTACAGTTCAAGTACAACACATTGCCTCATAGAGCCATTATTAGAGCATCTAAGGACACAACAGAGGCCATGTGGCCCGTCAAGCCCGTGGTTTAAATATATGAATGAGGCTTGCGCCTATCTCTGGCAGGAGCGCTGCCCACCTAAAGGGAGGTGAGGCCCATTCGAAGATGGCAGCTCACAGGCGGTTAATCAGTTTTTGCTGTCGCTGCTGTTTTCACTCTGTTATCACCATGTTCGTGATGAGAATCAGAATCCCACTGATGGCCTGGGCCTAGACAAAGGCTTCCCATGGCCTGGGCCTAGACAGAAGCCTTCCACTGGGCCTGGGCCTAGAATGGGGTCTGCCACTGATAGCCTGGGCCGAGACTGAGGCCTCCCACTGGGCCTAGGCCTAGACTGAGGCCTCCCACTGATAGCCTGGGCCTAAACAGAGGCCTCCCACTGGGCCTGGGCCTAGACAGAGGACTCCCACTGGGCCTGGGCCTAGACTGAGGCCTCCCACTGGTTTGGGTCTAGACAGAGGCCTCCCACTGATAGCCTGGGCATAAACAGAGGCCTCCCACTGGGCCTGGGCCTAGACTGGGGTCTCCCACTGATAAGTCACTGGGGCAGTCTGGAGGAAGAGAAGACCACTTTCCATAGCCCACCATCACTTTCTATACATGGCAGCTGCAGGAAGCAGTGATAAGTGTGGTGCAGAGCAGGAAAACGCACTGTTATCCCAGACACTGTCCCACCTCCATTTACATGAGGTGAGAGGGGGATGAAGTGGGCAGCAGTGGTCTCAGAGGGGGCAGGGGAACTTGTCCCTTTTGGGTGATGAGGCAGCGGTAAGCTTCCCCACCCACATTTCCCAGCATTTACCGCTGCGACCGCACGATTTCAGGCAGGGTCACTCAGGAAAAGTCTTCTGAAGTTGTGCAACTATACCAGCAGGATGTGCCATAGGTAGATTGCCACGTTTCCTACATTACAACACGACTGCGCTTCAAAAGTACTTAATTGGTTGAAAAGCACTTTGGAACATCCTGAGGTGGTGAAAGTCCTTTCTCTATTTCTTTTTTTCGTTCTTTCTTGCTCCCTCACTCAGCTGCCATCTATTCCCTCACACCGGGCCGCCACGCAACCGGCAATGATGTAATCGCCATGCATGGCGACCCCGTATCATCCCGCGTGACCCATTACCGCCCTGCGGGGGAAATTGCCCCACGGGTTGCGAAGCTGGCCGACATCCACTCTTGAGGCACTCCTTAAAGGGGAGGGCGTCAGCGACCCGCGCTGCCATCTTTACTGGTTTGCCGACTCTCGGGTCGGCTCCAGTATGGTGGCCCAAGCGTGACCCTGCCCACCATCGTGCAGCCTGGCACTTTGTTGTGGGTGCCAGGATCCAGGCTGCCCTGGTGGCCCAATGGAGGCCATCAGAGGCGTTGCAGAGTGCGCAGCGGCCCTCCCCTTTGATTAAAGCGTTGAAGCATGCCAGCGCTGCGTGGAGTATCTACGTAGCTCTTCACTCCCCATCCCAGTAGCTCCCTTGGACCCGCCCCTACAGGAAGCGGAGTGCGCGATATTGTGTCTGCTTCCCTTAAGGGGCGGTAAGGGCAATTCGTCGGCGGGCGCGGGACTTCTGAGCCGGGCGCAGGAAGTCCCACCCCCGCTGGTTACTGCCTCCAATCGGGGCGCAGGGCAATTACACCCTCATGATTTCCACATTATCTGCTCTTATTCTCCGATATTTCTCCCATCAGTTTCACGCGAGTGTTTCCGAACAACTGAGTCCTTGGTATCTATGGCCGGAATTTTGCCAGCCCTGCGGGTGCAGGTTTGGGGCCGGGCCCGCTGTCAAAATGGCCGTGATTGACAGCAGGGTGGGATCCCGCTCTGAACCCATCTCCTTGTCAATTTCCAAAGTGTCGGTTCTGGCTGCAATTCACAGACCCAACTCCAAGTGGCAGGCCAGCCTATTAACATCATTTACAGGGACTTTCAAAGAATATTACTAGGTACTTAGCATTTTTCCAACTTTTTCAGGAACTTTCCATTGCTTGGGTTTCATGTCAGGTAAGTGTGTCGGGTTCTCAATGACTCTCCATTACTTTGCCTAGTTGACAGCTGCACAAGTGACCGTTTCACAGCTGTTCACTTTACAGTCTCAGAAGCTGGAGCCTTCAGGATTTGGAAGACACTTTTGAGCTTTATGCAGTTTGCAAGTGTTTGCAGTGAACTCTCTATCTACTGTCACCTCCTTGGAGCAACCTCTCTCACCATTGACAGATCGCTTCTGTCATCTCAACTTCAGCTGCCATCTATTCCATCAACATCGGTGCGCTTGAGAAAATCTTGCCTTCGTCCTCAGAATCCCACCATGATCAGCCCCAACACCAGCAGCACCAGGCACACTAGCAGCACCACCAACAACACCAAACTTCTCTGTAATCACCTGATGCTGCACAGGACACAGGACATCAGCATGGCCACATTTACTTCACTGACACTGTACACACTGGCTGCCATATGATGCACCAGGGTGGCACCATCTCATAACAGGACCATAAAGCATCCCTACAATGCCCAAGCCATTCCTTTCACACTCATCATCATTGTGGGGGGTACCCTTATGTCTGACCATTCACTGCAACTCACAAAGCCATTTACAAAGGTTCATACAAATCTATACAAGAATGCAAAGTGTTGAAAATAAAGATTTCAATCTTTGACAACACATGAGCAGAAACTCTACATGAACATTGGCTAAAATACCCAAGTGCCTACCCTTGTGTGTTGTTAGTTGGTATGATTGGACTAGGATGAGGGTGAGTGTGAGGGGTGGCAAGTGAGATGGGGAAGTGATAATGTGGACAGAGAGAGAGGGATGGGTGGAGGTGCAAGGTCAGTTGGTGTGAGTAAGAATGTGCAGGGGTAGGGTAGGGAAGGCAGTGTGATGAGGTTGTGATGAGTAACACAGCAGGATGAGGTTGAGTGTGGCTTTGCAGTAACGTTTCGTGATCTATTGAGATCATTGAAAGGTTTGCGCCACTGCAGCCAGGTCTTCCTGACCACATCCCTGCTTGTGTCATCCTGTGCAATGTGCAACCAGGCTGTGTTGGTCTCCTAGGGGGGGCTCTTTCACCCATTGGAAGGGAAGAGAATCTCCCTGGTGCTGTGACACCCTCCATAAGCATCTGGAGGGAGTGATGGGAGAGCCTGGGTGCAGTGTGCCCCTCATTGCAGTCGTTTAGGGAAACTGGCTGGTGACACGCCATCAAATGACGTCATCAGACCCACTTCCTTTTAAGTGGCTGGGAAACTCACAGGGCGGGCTTAACAAGCCCTATCCAGGGAAGATTCAGCTGGAGCCAGGAGCGGGGTCGCTAACCGCCACCCACCACCACAGTTAATGAGATCGTGGCCTACGTATTTTCTTTCTGACTATTGTAGGAAATCTATGACGTGAGACAGCAGCTAACGACACTCTTGGTGTTACCAATGAGACCGTTGCTGGGACCACCACCCATCCCTTGTCACCTGTCACGGATTCTGCCCATTCTCCAGAATCGTCCTGATTCTGCTTTCCATTTACCATTTGATGTGAAGGTTATTGGACTCGCCGCAAATGATCACAACCACAAATTGCAACTGCTCTTAGTCTTACTAACCTCCCATCAACCAGTTACTGTATCCAACATACCACATGCTCGATGTTGTGATGAATGAGAGACATTAGCTAGTGAACGGGGTAACTCCTGGCAAATAAAGGAACAGGACGAAGCCATTCATCCCCTCAAGCCTGTTCTGCTATTCTATCAGATCATGGCTCAACTCCATTTAACTGCCTTAGCTTCATAACTCTTCATACCCTTACTCAACATCCAATATCCAACAGTAAAGCACTTATAAACCTGAAGACTGATTGAAAACAGGGATCATTCAACTGAGAACATGTGAGAAACATAATGCTATTCGGGTGGTTTGAATAGTTTTATATTTATATTCTCTCAAATGTATCTTTACAAAATGGCACTTATTAAAAACCTCATTGGAAAATGAGCGAAACCAGAGCCGACTGCAACTATGGTCACTGATTATCTTCTATCCCACAGAGCAATTAGCTCATTCTGACGCAACGTTCATGGCATTCAACTTGCGAAGCTGTGTTTCCAGAAGCTTGCTGCACAGAGTGGTGGGGTACAAGACCGTGAGGTAGAGTTTCTGCTCGGTTGTGCTGGTTTTTGCAGTGCAACTCATCCAAAGTTGGCCAAAGCACCGCAAAAGATCCGAATTTCCAGCACACCTTGGGTTTCCGCGATCTTCTGCGCTAGTTTAATAAACATCGTGCTCGAAGCTAGCCCCGCCCACAAAACTGGCCACACCCTCAAATCGAATGAATCACCATGGCGCGTTAATTGCGCTCACTTGCGGGCCTTCGAGGAGGCTCTTAAAATGAAACTGTTTTGTGAGGCACAAGGACACTAATAGGCACCTTTTGAAAGCTTTTAAATATTTTTTTCTAATTTACTAAGAAACTGACTACTGTATTTCAATAAAACTAGTGTAGTGTAGTGTTTTTAAAGTCATTTTCAGTTATTTAAACTTGGGTAACTCACAGATGGTGGACTAGACACTGATTAAAAATGCTTATTTTTTGTGATAAACCCATTTTCAGGTGCAGTAATAAAACTGTATCAGGTTACCTACCACTCGTAAATATATCTCGTAAATATATCAAGGAATATTTTTTAATGTAGAAACAAATGACATTGTAAAATGCTGCCCGATTGTGCTGGTTCGTGGAAGATTATATGTGCGGCAAACTGCAACTTCAGCAGAAACCCAAGCAAAAAATTCAATTCAGAGAATGAGCGCCTGTTTGTGCCTGGATTGCCACTTCCATCGAAAGGGTAAACTTGAGCCCAGTGCGTTTTGTGATTTCAGCCAGGTTGCCGATGAGAGGGAGAGATGGAGGGAAGATTCCAACGCTGAAGAACATTGTGATGAGTGCAGTTCCAACAGAAATTGACTGCAATAAATAGTTTGATGAATTTATAGAAACCATTACTACCCAATCCCAGTTGGATCAGATTGGCATGATTTGGGTTCAACTAAAACCTTGCAGATTTGTACACATAGTGAAAGTGAGACTGTTAATCCAAAAAATAAAATCCTCCCAGGTTGGTCAGTCTTTCTACAATCAATATTAAATTGTATCTTCCACTCACAATGAAAAACAAATCCTTCTCTCTCATTGTTGTTGAATGCAGCACTTATTGAGCCCTTGAAAAAATAATTAACAATGATTGTGGTGGAATGGAAAGAATGAACCAACCAGAATAAAGTTGGCAGTGGGAGTAGGAAAAAAACTAATGTGTGACTGCTGTTAGGAAGACAAGCATTAATCTGAAGTGCTGCAGACAACAAAGGGCTTCTGTTCATTGCAGAAACGTTGGTAAACAATTGGTGCTAAAATTCACTGCAGATGGTTGAAGGACGCCACCGACAGTGAATTGCGTTTGTTGATTAGTCCCAGCTTCCCGGAAAGGATTCCCACAGACCTCAGTTCCAAAAAGGTCACCTTGTGTGAATTTTACAACATCGTTAGAACACACAGAAGCTCGCATGGTTCAGCCCATCGAATCTGCCCCTTCCCAATTGAACACTTTGCACTTATAATTTCATGGACTCTCACAACACGTCCACTCTCCTGACATATGCAAATAAACACAAGCAAAATATCCAAGAAGAGGGAAACAATAGATTTCCATCCACGATGCACAAGTCAATAGAAGGATTTTTGGAACAATTCGGTGGTACCAGTCTAGCCTTGTTCAAACTGACCCACATGGAACGTTCCTGCATTTAATAAGGGCTGGAGTGTTGATCAGACCTGTCTATAGTTATCCCTTCCAATCCTTTCATGGCCAGAAATTGATCTAGTTATCACTTATCTAAATTACTCAGAACTTGACTTGATGGGGAGTCTGCTACACAGAGGGAAGCAAGTCTCTCATCTTTTTTGTTTCAGGTTGTTGATATTTAATTTATATTCTCATAATTGAAGTAACCGTTTGCATCCACGATAGTCTGTGACATTCAGCTTTTTAAAGGTTTGGATCGTAACCTCTTAATCAGCTTTTCTCTGTGTAGGCGCATTGTGAGAATACTTCACTCAGTGCTCTGACGCCGCTCCTCTCCAGAGCTAGGGTGGGTCTGTATCTTAGATGTGTACAACTTTACTAAAGTTTGCAAAACTAGAAATTGCTTTCCAGTGCTGCAATAGTCATATAGTGTGAGCACACGCACAGTTCACTATCACAGTCTTACACGCACAGTTCACTATCACAGTGTGAGCACACGCACAGTTCACTATCACAGTCTTACACTCACAGTGTGAGCACACGCACAGTTCACTATCACAGTCTTACACTCACAGTTCACTATCACAGTCTTACACTCACAGTTCACTATCACAGTGTGAGCACACTCACAGTTCACTATCACAGTGTGAGCACACTCACAGTTCACTATCACAGTGTGAGCACACGCACAGTTCACAATCACAGTGTTACATTCACAGTTCACTATCACAGTCTTACACTCACAGTTCACTATCACAGTGTGAGCACACTCACAGTTCACTATCACAGTGTCAGCACACGCACAGTTCACTATCACAGTCTTACACGCACAGTTCACTATGACAGTGTGAGCACACGCACAGTTCACTATCACAGTGTTACACTCACAGTTCACTACCACAGTGTGAGCACACGCACAGTTCACTATGACAGTGTGAGCACACGCACAGTTCACTATGACAGTGTGAGCACACGCACAGTTCACTATCACAGTGTGAGCACACTCACAGTTCACTACCACAGTGTGAGCACACGCACAGTTCACTATGACAGTGTGAGCACACGCACAGTTCACTATGACAGTGTGAGCACACGTACAGTTCACTATCACAGTGTGAGCACACTCACAGTTCACTATCACAGTGTCAGCACACCCACAGTTCACTATTACAGTGTTACACGCACAGTTCACTATCACAGTGTTACACTCACAGTTCACTATTGTAAGTGGTCAGTTTATGGTTATTTCCTGAGGTTTTCGAGGCCTCGCCGTAGGTTCCAAATACGTAAGGGTTTTTACTTGGTAGTGACCGGTGCCAAACCGGCTCTGCCTTGCTTGCTGGGCTACGGGTTGGTTTTCCGCAGAGACCGCTGCCAATAGGTCTCTCACAGTTATCCAATCTACTGTTTATGATTTAACACCCGCTAATAGAAAGCACACTAACCCTGTCCTTATGTTCGGGCGAAAAGAGTTACAATGGATTATCTTATAGTGAGACACGGACCAATGTTTCAAGTTCAAAATCACACAAGGTTTATTACAACAGATCAACACCTCCACTCCACTCGCCAGATGCTTGTGAAGTAGACCCACACAGTGCGGTAACACCGAGTAAAACAGTGCACTTCCCTTGTTAGCCTTACATCAGACCAACCCTCCCATGGACTAAACCCTCCCGGGACCCACCTAACTTTAAACACCCCTCTGGTTTGGTTAAGGCACACTGACACCCCCTCATGCACTTTCATGGATCAGTTGGTGACTGTGCAACTATTGAGTTCTCACCCAATCCGCCCTTCCTTGCTCGCTGGTCCTTCCTCAGCGGTTCGACTACACGGCCCCGTGCTTGGCTGAAACATGCGAGATCCAGGTTGAAGTTGAAGTCCGTCAGGTTGGAGAAGTGAGGCTTTGCTCTCGGTCCTTATCCTCGAGGGGTGGGCAAACCTGCCTTCACGTAGGATGCGATAGAACGAAGATCGTGCTTCCAAAACGCTCAACAGTTATACTCCTGTAATCTACAACTTTGGCTGGGTTTGGATGGTTCTGTTGCTCCGGGGAACCTTTCTGGCTTCTTCAGGTCTTATTTAACGCTATCTGAGATGCTGGGTTCTGAACAAAGCCAGCCGATCGATATCGGAAGGCTGCCCGAGTGAATTTAAAATGACCCATCAGTCCTGATTGCTGGACCGTTGTGGAGACAATGCAGGTGTCGGTCTTGTCCTCATCATCATCACAGGCAGTCCTTCGAAAACAAGGATGACTTGCTTCCACGCCAAAAAAAAGGACAAGTTCACAGGTGTTTCAATGAAGGACCCGACCTACATCCTGAAGGGTGGAAGATGCCTGTGTGTGGATTTTTTTAACGTCTGGTGGCCGTTGCACACCAGCCACCACACGGGCTTGACAGAGCTAGGTCTTGGTCCAGTGGCAAGGATTACCCAAGATGACTGGAGACCTGCTCTGCTGCACGGACCGAGTGCTCACACATATCGCGGCATGTGCTGCCCCCTGCGCCCCTGACCCGAACTCAAGCCTCCCCTGGGCCCTGATCATGTCCCTCTACAGTCTCTCGTTGCTCCTTCGCCACAACCTCGCCACTCCTGCTGTATCTACCCACGCTCCAATCACCGACTTGGACCTTGATGACATCACTGCCGTCGCCCTCCTGCACCAGCTCGCACTGCTCCCTGGAGTGGTATGATGCCCCACTGCTCCCCAAGGCCGCCATGCTACTCCTTTGATAGCCTCGACCTGCCGCTGACGTTCTCACGCTGCTCCTCGAGTCTTGTCCGAGCACCTTACTTTCTTCCCTAGACAGCCTGGATCCACACACAAAAGAGTCTCTTTGCCTTCCTTAGAGCACCCAGCTCTGATGTCACTGGCTGCAGGCAGTCCTTTTCAGGTTGTACAGCCAACAGGGATATAAACACAACAGTCCAGAGTGGAATTTGTCAACTTACACTATCACAAAATGAGCACACTCACAGTTCACTATCACAGTGTGACTCTCAAAGTTCACTGTCACACTGTTACACACACAGTTCACTATCACAGTGTCAGTACACTCACAGTTCACTATCACAGTGTGAGCACACTCACAGTTCACTATCACAGTGTGAGCACACTCACAGTTCACTATCACAGTGTGAGCACACTCACAGTTCACTATCACAGTGTGACTCTCAAAGTTCACTGTCACACTGTTACACTCACAGTTCGCTATCACAGTGTCAGTACACTCACAGTTCGCTATCACAGTGTTACACTCACAGTTCACTATCGCAGTGTTATACTCACAGTTCACTATCACAGTGTCAGTACACTCACAGTTCACTATCACAGTGTGAGCACACACACAGTTCACGATCACAGTGTGTGCACACTCACAGTTCACTATCACAGTGTGAGCACACTCACAGTTCATTATCACAGTGTTACACTCACAGTTCACAATCACAGTATGAGCACACTCACAGTTCACTATCACAGTGTTACACTCACAGTTCACTATCACAGTGTGAGCACACTCACAGTTCATTATCACAGTGTTACACTCACAGTTCACTATCACAGTGTGAGCACACTCACAGTTCATTATCACAGTGTTACACTCACAGTTCACGATCACAGTGTTACACTCACAGTTCACTATGACAGTGTGAGCACACTCATAGTTCACGATCACAGTGTGAGCACACTCACAGTTCATCATCACAGTGTTACACTCACAGTTCACTATCATAGTGTTACACTCACAGTTCACGATCACAGTGTGTGCAGACTCACAGTTCACGATCACAGTATGTGCAGACTCACAGTTCACTATGACAATGTGAGCACACTCACAGTTCACTATCACAGTGTTACACTCACAGTTCACGAACACAGTGTTATACTCACAGTTCACGATCACAGTGTGAGCACACTCACAGTTCATCATCACAGTATTACACTCACAGTTCACTATCATAGTGTTACACTCACAGTTCACGATCACAGTGTTATACTCACAGTTCACGATCACAGTGTGTGCAGACTCACAGTTCACTATCACAGTATGTGCAGACTCACAGTTCACTATGACAATGTGAGCACACTCACAGTTCACTATCACAGTGTTACACTCACAGTTCACGAACACAGTGTTATACTCACAGTTCACGATCACAGTGTGAGCACATTCACAATTCACTATCACAGTGTGAGCACACTTACAGTTCACTATCACAGTGTTACATTCACAGTTCATGATTAAAGTGTTATACTCACAGTTCACTATGACAGTGTGAGCACACTCACAGTTCACTATCACAGTGTTACACTCACAGTTCACTATCACAGTGTGATCACACTCACAGTTCACTATCACAGTGTCAGTTCACTCACAGTTCACTATCACAGTGTTACACTCACAGTTCACGATCACACTGTTACACACACAGTTCACTATCACAGTGTCAGTACACTCCAGTTCACTATCACAGTGTCAGTTCACTCACAGTTCACTATCACAGTGTTACACTCACAGTTCACTATCACAGTGTTACACTCACAGTTCACTATCACAGTGTCAGTACACTCACAGTTCCCTATCACAATGTTACACTCACAGTTCACTATCACAGTGTTACACTCACAGTTCACGATCACAGTATGAGCACACTCACAGTTCACTATCACAGTGTTACACTCACAGTTCACGATCACAGTGTGAGCACACTCACAATTCACTATCACAGTGTGAGCACACTCACAGTTCACTATCACAGTGCTACATTCACAGTTCACTATCACAGTGTTACACTCACAGCTCACGATCACAGTGTCAGTACACTCACAGTTCACTATCACGGTGTTACAATCACAGTTCACTATCACACTGTTACAATCACAGTTCACTATCACACTGTTACACACACAGTTCACTATCACAGTGTCAGTACACTCACAGTTCACTATCACAGTGTCCGCACACTCATGGTTCACGATAACAGTGTCAGCACACTCACAGTTCACGGTCACAGTGTTATACTCCCAGTTCACGATCACAGTGTGAGCACACTCACAGTTCACTATCACAGTGTGAGCACACTCACAGTTCACTATCACAGTGCTACATTCACAGTTCACGATCACAGTGTGAGCACACTCACAGTTCACTATCACAGAGTTCCTCTCACAGTTCACTATCACAGTGTGAGCACATTCACAGTTCACGATCACAGTATAAGCACACTCACAGTTCACTATCACAGTGTTACACTCAGTTCACGATCACAGTGTTACACTCACAGTTCATTATCACAGTGTTACACTCACAGTTCACGATCACAGTGTTACACTCACAGTTCACGATAACAGTGTTACACTCACAGTTCACTATGACAGTGTGAGCACACTCACAGTTCACTATCACAGTGTTACACTCACAGTTCATGATCACAGTGTGAGCACACTCACAGTTCACTATCACAGTGTTACATTCACAGTTCACTTTCACAGTGTGAGCACACTCACAGTTCACGATCACAGTGTGAGCACACTCACAGTTCACTATCACAGTGTTACATTCACAGTTCATGATAACAGTGTTAAACTCACAGTTCACGATAACAGTGTTACACTCACAGTTCACGATCACAGTGTGAGCACACTCACAGTTCACGATCACAGTGTGAGCACACTCACAGTTCACTATCACAGTGTTACATTCACAGTTCACGATAACAGTGTTAAACTCACAGTTCACGATAACAGTGTTACACTCACAGTTCACGATCACAGTGTGGCACACTCACAGTTCACGATAACAGTGTTACACTCACAGTTCACGATAACAGTGTTACACTCACAGTTCATGATCACAGTGTGAGCACACTCATAGTTCACTATCACAGTGTGAGCACACTCACAGTTCACTATCACAGTGTTACACTCACAGTTCACTATCAGTGTTATACTAGCAGTTCACTATCATGGAGCTCAATTTTGCCCAAAGCCGTTTGTTGGCATATTGCCAGAGTTACGCCTGTTTTTCTAGACAAGAAATAGTCCAAAAATATTTGTACCAAGTTTCCCCGCTGTATTTTTCAAAATTGGCCCCGCTCAGCCTGTCCAGTCACCTCGGAGGGTAGAGCCCACTGTTTGCACCGGAAAAAAAGGCGGTTTTGATGTCATTCCTACGGGCACGCCTGCCCAATACAGCTCCCGGTCTGCCATTTTTAAAGAGCCAGATGTGTGTGTGAGAATTTTGGAAAAATCAGAGTTGCAATACAAGATGCAACAGGATGAAGTGGAGGCCCTGGTTACTGTTATTGAGGCCAGATGGCAGGAGCTGGACACCAACAGAGGTCACATAAAAGTTCCACCCAAAGAAATGAAGAAACGCTGGAACCAACTTGCAGAAGATTACTGTGCAATGATGACCACCCCGAGGTCTGGAGGCCAGTGCAACAAGAAACGGCAGGACCTTGGTCAAGTAGTTAGTGTAAGTAATATTTTCATTTATTCAATGCCATTACAATTGTAAATGTGACCATCTGTATGTCCCACCCAGCAGAAAGACACCCTCTCTAAAAAGTTGTATTTTCATCTTTGCAGAGGAAGGTGGCCAGTTCATTAGATATATTCAAAAGGGAGTTAGATATGACCCTGACGGCTAAAGGATTCTATGGGTATGGAGAGAAAGCAGGAATGGGGTACTGAGGTTGAATGATCAGCCATGATCGTATTGAATGGTGGTGAAGGCTCGAAGGGCCAAATGGCCTACGCCTGCACCTATTTTCTATGTTTCTATGTTTCTATAACAAAAGGAAAAGAACTCGAACAGGAAGAGGCCCGGCAAATCTGAAGCCACTGACACCCTTGGAAGACAGGGTCACTGCATTGATGGGTCCTGCCTGGAGAAAAGCAAGCACCACTGCACAAGGTGGGCCCACACTTGAGAGAGAGAGGACATCCTGCAAATTCCACAGTCTGGCTTTGCTAAAAGTCAAGTACTACGTGGGCTAGCCATGCTTCAGTTCATGGGGATGTCTCTGTCAGCTACACTTAGGTTGATGCAATGTTCTATCATTCATCGTGGTCCTTCAAATCAGCCTGCTGCCTGCGCTGTGTGAGCCCACACATACCACCCACCCTGCCCCCTCCTCTGCTGCTAACCATTTGTCTGCTCTGTTATATTTTGCAGAACTTGAAGCCAACCCTGACGATGCAGAAGAATATTCAAATGAGGATGAGCCTGAATAGGAGAACATCTTCCAATCCCACCCTCCAGACCAAGAGCATGGGGTGAGGGGGAGGGGTAGGGGATGGATGAAGCCTTATCTCTTGTACTCACTTTGGAGGAGGTGCAGGTGCCACTCATTGAGTTGCCAGCCCCTTCCTTGACTAATGGTTTGTGTGTTGACATTCCATGGTTTCCCACTGTCCGAGGCTGCGGGTCCCAGTGTGGTGCAGCGAGGCACACCCAGGGCCCCACCATCCCAGGCTTCGGCTCCCAGTGGGATGCAGCGAAGCACACCCAGGGCCCCACCATCCCAGGCTTCGGCTCCCAGTGGGATGCAGCGAGGCACACCCAGGGCCCCACCATCCCAGGCTTCGGCTCCCAGTGGGATGCAGCGAGGCACACCCAGGGCCCCACCATCCCAGGCTTCGGGTCTCAATGGGATGCAGCGAGGCACACCCAGGGCCCCACCATCCCAGGCTTCGGCTCCCAGTGGGATGCAGCGAGGCACACCCAGGGCCCCACCATCCCAGGCTTCGGCTCCCAGTGGGATGCAGCGAGGCACACCCAGGGCCCCACCGTCCCAGGCTTCGGCTCCCAGTGGGATGCAGCGAGGCACACCCAGGGCCCCACCATCCCAGGCTTCGGCTCCCAGTGGGATGCAGCGAGGCACACCCAGGGCCCCACCATCCCAGGCTTCGGCTCCCAGTGGGATGCAGCGAGGCACACCCAGGGCCCCACCATCCCAGGCTTCGGCTCCCAGTGGGATGCAGCGAGGCACACCCAGGGCCCCACCATCCCAGGCTTCGGCTCCCAGTGGGATGCAGCGAGGCACACCCAGGGCCCCACCATCCCAGGCTTCGGCTCCCAGTGGGATGCAGCGAAGCACACCCAGGGCCCCACCATCCCAGGCTTCGGGTCTCAATGGGATGTTGAAAAACACACCCAGGGTGAGGAGGGGAAGGAGAACTCCTCACTGGGCTTCTCTGGGCTCTCGTCTCGAGGCTTCTCCTCACTCCCTTCCTTGTCTTGACTTGGTGCAGGTTAGTACACGGGCTGATGAGTTTTGGATGACTTGAAGTTTACGTAGGGTAGAATGTGGAAGGCTGGCCAGGAATGAGTTGGAGTAGTCAAGTCTAGAGGTAACAAAGACATGGATGAGGGTTTCAGCAGCAGAAGAGCTGAGGCAGGGGCAGAGGCGGGCGATGTTACAGAGGTGGAAATAGGCAGTTTTAGTTCCATGGATATGTGGCAGGAAACTAATTTCAGGGTTGACACCTAGGTTGCGAACAGTCTTGTTCACCCTCAGATTGATGCTAAGGAGAGGGATGGAGTCAATGGTTAGGGAACGTAGTTTATGGCGGGGACCAAAGATAATGGCTTCGGTCTTCCCAATATTCAATTGGAGAAAATTTCTGCTCATCCAGTACTGGATGTCGGACAAGCAATCTGACAACTTAGATACCAAGCAGGGGTTGACAGAAGTGGTGGTGAGGTAGAGCTGGGTGTCGTCTGCGTACATGTGGAAACTGACTCCATGTTTTCAGATGATATCGCCAAGGGGCAGCATGTAGATGAGAAATAGGCGGGGCCAAGGACAGATCCTTCGGGGACACCTGAGGTAACGATGTGGAAGTGGGAAGAGAAGCCACTGCTGGAGATTTTCTGGCTACGATGAGATAGATAAGAATGGAACCAGGCGAGTGCAGTCCCACCCAGCTGGACGATGGTGGAGAGGTGTTGGAGGAGGATGGAGTGGTCAACTGTGTCAGAGGCTGCAGACAGGTCCAGAAGGACGAGGAGGGATAGGTTACCTTTGTCACAGTCATAAACACTCTCAGTGAACATGAGGGAGCGAATGTTGCAGGACGTTGAGACAATGTCAGGGCACATGAGGGACAGCATGTTGGAGTTAGCTGCTGCAGTAAGGGAACACGGCCAGACCCTGCACCCATTGACAGAATCAACTGCCACTCCCACTCCAATCCCCAGCCCAGCCCCAAGCCCAGCCTTCCAACTTGCCACCAACCCCCTCGCACCCCCCCACACCCTCAACAGCTGCATATTATCCGAGATGTTCGAAAGAATAAGCTTGGTAAGTGCAGAAACACTGCGCCACCGCCTGGGGGCAGGGGTGGAGTCACCAAGACCAAGCGCGGCGGGAGATCTCAGAATAAGATGGAGGAGAGATGGGTGCAGCCTTTCTTTGCTGATGTTGTTATTGTTATTATTATTGTTACTGTTGTAACTGTTTTCAAATTAAAAGTTTTGTGTAAGTTATGTAAATTTACATGTTTACAGTTCGTAAGTGATCTTAAAGTTTTTAAGTGATCTTAACTGAAAACTTTAAAGTTTGATACAAGAATATTTTTATTTAAGTTAAGTACAAATGTTAGTTGACTTTTGAATAAAATATATTTTAAATTATAACTGAATCATTTCCATTATTTGTTCCATTAACACAGCACAACATTACGGAACAGGTCCAAACAGTAAACATGGTCCATGTGGAATAGTTGCCATTGAGCCTTCAGGCAGTAAACCGTTCACGGATGAGCTGCTGGCGCAAGGCTCGAGCAATCATTAAAGGGACATGATGGCCCGCCCTCCTCCGCCCGTCGTGCTCCGGGTTCAGGTACTTGCATGGCTTCCTCCTCCTTGTCTTGTCCTCCTGCTCGTCATCTGCATCTTCCTCATCATTATCATCAGCCACTCTCACCGCAGGTGGGTCTTCCACTACCAGGTGCTGCTACCTCATGATGGCCAAGTTATGCAGCATGCAGCACACAACAGTGAACTGACCGACAATCTCAGTGGAATACAGCAAGTAACCTCCGGAGTGGTTCATGCATCGGAAACGCTGTTTCAAGATGCCAATGGTCCTCTCAATAATGCTGCGCATCGCAATGTGCGACATGTTGTATTGACGGTCAGCTTCCATCCAGGTTACGCGTAGGGGCGTCATGAGCCAGGTGGTGAAGCCATACACTTTATCTCCCAGTAGCTAGCTCTGCCCTTCTGGCTGCTGCTGAAACATGGCAGATGTAATGTTCTCGCGTAGAATGAAAGCATCATGGGTGCTCCCAGGGTATCTTGCATCGACTGACATGATGCGATCCATGTCATCACACACAAGCTGTATATTAATGGAGTGGAAGCCTTTTCTGTTCCTGTACATCTCGGAATCCTCCAAAGGTGCTCGCATGGTGATGTGGGTATAATCAATGCAGCCCTGTACATTTTGGAAGTCAGCAATCCTAGAGAAACCCACAGCCCTGTCACGCATTGCCTGGCCAGTCATTGGGAACTTTATGTAGTCATTCCTCTGGGCATATAGTGCAGCAGTCACCTGAATGTGTTGCATGTTGAGAAATGGTGCACACATCCCCAGTTGTAGCTTGGAAGGATTCGGATGCAGAGAATGAAAGTGCAGCAGTCCTCCTGACACTTCTAGGTTGCAGGTCTGCTTTCACCAACTCACAGATCTCAGTTACAACTTCTTTGCGGAAACGCAGACTTCTCACAGTCTGTATCACTCAGGTGCAGGTACGAACGCCTATCTCGATAAACCTGACATGGTTAAAGCCTCCTGCCCAGCACCCTACGGGCGCTGAGGTTCCTCATGCGATGATGTCAAATCAGTTGTCTCCTCCACAGCACCATCATGCAGAAGGCTCGCATAAGGTATGGAATTGTCAGTATTGCCCCCATACTTAAATGTTACCTTTGCAAGAAGCTCAAAATGGTAGGAAGGCAGGACATCTTCTTTGTTCTCTCTTCCTAAGGTCTGTATGGATTACATCCAGGTCTGAGCAAGCGTAGTGATCGGGAGCTCCCCCCCCCCCCGCACCCCCTAACCCCCAACCTCCTGGCTCATTGCAGTCTTGTGACTTCTTCTGATCACGTTCAACAGCACCTTCCCCCAACCCCTCTGCAACCATCCCCCCCTCCCCCCGGGCTCATTTTCTGTCTAGTGCAGCCTTCCGATCGTCCCCTCCCCCCACCCCCGGGGTTTGTTTTGCAGCTGAGCCCCGAGACCCTGTGTCTGGGCGAGGGGCCGATTCTGCCGGCCGATGCTCCGACCCTCCAGCCCTGTTTGAAGATGTTCGGTGGTGGCGAGTGAGTTACAATAAAATGAAAAGTTCAGAATTCCATCAAACTTCCATCTACTCCGTTGTAAAGTAAAGAAATGTAATCTTTATTAGGCATAGTTAAAGTGTTCTTATCTCCCTGCAAAACTTCGATGAAAAACAATGGCGTCTTTCAGCGCCGATTTCTCAATGTGCACTGCTTTCTCTTAACTCACCAGAAGATTTTTCGGGAGTGGCCAGATACACGGACCTAGCAGACATTTTTTGGGGCAAACTTTGAAAAATGATAAAAACTGGCACAGGTATAAGGTAACGTTAAAAAAACCTAACCTACAAAAATCATAACTGACTCAGTTACGCTGGCACAGCTTCCTTGGGAAACTTTAATTCAAGAAACGGTGCAAATGACCGGGGAAAATTGAGCCCAAGGTCAGCGCACTCACAGTTCACAGGTTGTAGTGTCAGCACACTGACAGTTCATAGGTCGCAGTGTCAGCACACTCACAGTTCACAGGTCGTAGTGTCAGCACACTGACAGTTCATAGGTCGCAGTGTCAGCACACTCACAGTTCACAGGTCGTAGTGTCAGCACACTCACAGTTCACAGGTCGTAGTGTCAGCACACTCACAGTTCATAGGTCGCAGTGTCAGCACACTCACAGTTCACAGGTCGTAGTGTCAGCACACTCACAGTTCACAGGTCGTAGTGTCAGCACACTCACAGTTCACAGGTCGTAGTGTCAGCACACTCACAGTTCACAGGTCGTAGTGTCAGCACACTCACAGTTCACAGGTCGTAGTGTCAGCACACTCACAGTTCCCCCGTAAATGCACCAGGGCATATAACTTGTCACCCTCGGTTGTTCATTACGTGAATACTTTGTATCGGTCTTCATGGTAGAAGACACAAAAAACATTCCGAAAATAATGTTAGAAAGTGGAACTTAAAGAAATTAGTATTAATTAAGAAATAGTACTGGACAAATTAATGGGACAAAAATCTGACAAATCCCTGGATGCCTCGGCTACGGAAATGGTGGATGTATTGGTTATGATCTTCCAGAATTCCCTAGATTCTAGAGCAGATTGGAAAGTAGCAAATGTAACCAGGCTGTTCAAGAAAGGAGGAAGAGAGTAAAACGGGAACTACAGACCAGTTATCCTGACATCAGTAGGCGGGAAAATGCTCAAATCTATTATTAGGGACGTGGTAACAGAACACTTTAGAAAATCGTAATATGATTAGACAAAGTCAACATTGTTTTATGAAAGGGAAATCCTTTCTGACAAATCTGTTAGAATTTGTTGAAGATGTAACTAGTAGGATGGATAAGGGGGAAACCAGTGGATGTGGTGTATTTGGATTTTCAAAAAGCACTTGATAAGCTGCCACACACGAGGTTATTATACAAATTAGGGCTCATGGGTTTGGGGGTAATATATTAGCATGGATTGAAGATTGGCTAATGGACAGAAACCAGAGAGTAAGAATAAACGGGACTTTTTGGTTGGCAGACTGTAACGAGTGGGGTACTAGTCCCTGGCGAGCTCGTGGTGTGCACAATGGCGGCGGCCACTCTGACCTCTCCTCCTTCCACGAAGTGGACCTCTGGCCATCCCAATGCCTGCCCTCAGTCAGGAGCTAATACCTGGGAGAGGGAAGCATCACCTTAAATCTCTCACCCCCACTCTCCACACCTCGGATCTCTCACCATCTCCCCGAAAGGTGCTGCTCAGCGCTGAGCTTATGGCTCGCAACTCACTGTAGGCAATTAGACTCATACAGCTGTGCCTGATCTCCAGTCATCTTGGACCCCCTTGCCACTGGACCAAGACCTCGCTCAGCTAAGCCCGTGTGGTTGCCGGTGTGCAACGGCCACCCCACGTTAAAAGAACTCACGCACAGGCATCTTCCACCCTTCAAAATGAAGTTCGGGAACTGGAACGTCAGAACCCTCATGTAAAACACAACGGCGACAGACCAGAACGTCGCATTGCTATCATTGCCTGAGAACTCAGATGCCCTAAGTGAGACCCGGCAGGCAGGGGAAGGCCAGCTCAAAGAACAAGTTGGAGGTTACACCTTCTTCTGGAAAGGCATACCAGAGGAAGAACACCGCCTCCATGGAGTCGGTTTCGCCATCAAGAATGAGCTGGTCGACTGCCTCAGAGACTCCCCCTGCGGGATTAGCGAACGTCTCATGACTCTCCGGCTCACCCTAGCCCGGAACCAGTGCATCACAGTTATCAGTGCGTACGCCCCAACATTCGACGCAACAGATGAGACCAAAGAGGAATTCTACTCCAGACTCGAACAATCCCTGTCCTGTGTCCCTACGGACGACAAACTGATCCTCCTCGGCGACTTCAACGCCAGAGTCGGTAAGGACATAGACCTGTGGGGAGGCGTGATTGGCAGAGAGTGGGTAGGGAAAACCAACTCCAGCGGTACCCTGCTCCTAACAAAATGCCTAGATCACGACCTTGTCATCACGAACACCTTGTTCCGCCAGAGGGACAGGTACAAGGCATCGTGACAACACCCTCGCTCCAAACACTGACATCTGCTCGACTACGTTATCATCGAAGCGAGGGACCGCAAGGATGTGCGCATCACCCGCGCCATGACAGGAGCTGACGTCTGCTGGACGGACCACCGCCTAATCCGATCCATCATTGACATTAATATAGCCCTAAAGCAGCGACGGCAACAGAAGCAATGCCACAGGAAAATCAACACCGGGGCACTCAAAGACCCATTTAAGAACGCCCTATACAGCCAGTGCCTCACTGCCAACCTGGCGACCCTCGATGACCCAGAGATGCAGAGTGCCCACGGCGCCTGGTCTGTCCTCAAGGCCTCCATAATCAGCACCTGCGACGAGACGCTCGGTCACTCAACCAGGAAACACCAGGACTGGTTTGATGAGAACGACCAGGAGATCCAGGAGCTAATAAACCGCAAGCGCAAGGCATTTCTGAACTTAAAGCAGCAACCGAACTCGGGAGCAGCAAAGCAGCTCTACAGACAGCTGAAGGCCGAGGTCCAACAAAAAACCCACGACCTTAAGAATAGATGGTGGGTGGAGAAAGCATAGGAGAGCCAGCAGCTGGCCAACAATTATGACATGCGAGAATTCTTCACCACAGTGAAGACCGCCTATGGTCCAAGCACCCAAGGCCCCACCCCACTGCTGGCCAAGAATGAGAAGACACTCATTAAGGACACCAAGGCAGTCAGGGCCCACTGGAAGGAGCACTTTGAAGATCTCCTGAACCGAGACTCTGCCTTTGACACAAGTGTCCTCAACTCCACCCTGTAGCATGCTACCCGCCACCATCTCAGCAAAACCCTAGCCCTGAATGAGGTAGAAAAGGCCATCCGTCAGCTCAAGAACAACAAGGCAACGGGAGCGGATGGAATCCCTGTGGAGAAGCACTATTGGCACGAATGCATCACCTCATCTCTCTTATCTGGAAGGAGGTGAGCATGCTGGGAGATCTCAGAGATGCCGTAATTGTGACCATCCTCAAAAAAGGGGACAAGTCCGTCTGCAGCAACTACAGAGGAATCTCCCTGCTATCAGCCATGGGGAAAGTTATCGCTAGAATCCTCCTCAACCGTCTTCTCCCTGTGGCTGAAGAGCTCCTTCCAGAGTCACAATGTGGATTCCATCAACTAAGGGACATGATCTTTACAGTGCAACAACTGCAAGAGAAATGCAGCGAACAGCACCAACCCTTCTACATGGCTTTCTTTGACCTCACAAAGGTCTTTGACACTGTTAACCATGAGGGACCATGGAGCATCCTCCTCCATTTCGGCTGCCCCCAAAAGTTTGTCACCATCCTCCGCCTGCTCCACGACAACATGCAAACCGTGATCCTGACCAATGGATCCACCACAGACCCAATCCATAACCGGACTGGAGTCAAACAGGGCTGCATCATCGCACCAACCCTCTTCTCGCTCTTCCTCACTGCAATACTCCACCTCACTCTCAACAAGCTCCCTGCTGGAGTGGAACTAAACTATAGAACCAATGGGAACCTGTTCAACCTTCGTCATCTGCAGGCTAGATCCAAGGTCATCCCATCCTCTGTCATTAAGCTACAGTATGTTGACAAAGTGTACGTCTGCACACATTCACATGCCGAACTCCAAGCCATCGTCAAAATCTTCACCGAGGCTTGTTCCTATAAATGCCAGAGTGAAAGAACTGCAGTAAGGACAAGGAAAGCAAAATCCTTCCAATGTAGAGAAGTGTGCGATTATCCACTCTGGGAGGAAAAATAGAAAATCTGAATATTTTTTATATGGTAAGTGTAAAGTCCTTACTCTATAGTATGAAACCACACGAGGCATATCCTGGGGACAAGGTCACACACAGACCTTCACTCTTTATTTACAGCACTAAGACAACCTAACCCTGCGTGGGACCTCCCTTTATATACCTGGGTGCCCAGGTATTGGGCAGTCTCCCACAAGTGCATCTCTTGTGGTCAAGGTGTGCATCAAGGTCAAGTGTGTACAGTAATACAGTGGTGTTACATACATGACAGTAAGAGATTGGGAAATGTTGGTATTCAGAAGGACAAATCACAGAAAGTTAAACTGCAGGTACAGAAAGCAATCAGGAAAGCAAATGGTATGTTAGCCTTTATTACAAAGGAATTGGAGTAAAGAAGTCTTACTACAATTATATAGGGCCTTGGTAAGAACATATCTGGAGTACCGTGTACAGTTTTGAACTCCTTACCTAAAGAAGGATATATTTGCCTTAGAGAGAGTGCAACGGAGATTCACTTATCTGATACCTGGCTTATATTCCCTAAAGTTTAGAAGAATGAGAGGTGATCTCATTGAAATGTATAAAATTCTTAAGGGGCTTGACAGAGTAGACGCAGGGAGGATGTTTCCTTTGGCTGGAGAGTCTAGAACCAGGGGTCACAGTCTCAGACTAAGGGGTTCGCCATTTAGGATTGAGATGAGGAGAATTTTCTTCACCCAAATGGTTGTATATCTTTGTATTTCTCTACCCCAGAGAGCTGTGAATGCTCAGTCGTTGAGTATCATCAAGAAAGCGATCTATAGATTTTTGAATTAAGGATATGAGAATAGTGCAGGAAGGTGGATTTGAGGTAGAAGATCAGCCATGATCTCACTGAATGCGGAGCAGGCTCGAAGGGCCGCATAGCCTACTCTAGCCCTAAAACCCTCTGAGATCTCTGGGAATCCTTGATTTTAATTGCTCCACCGTTGGTGACTATGCCTTCTGCTGGCTAGGCTCTAAGCTCTGGAATTCACAACCTGGAATTCACACTGGCACAAAGGAAGATGGTTGTGGTGGTTGGAGGCCAATCATCCCAGCCACAGGACATCGCTGCAGGAGTTCCTCAGGGAAGTGTCCTAGGCCCAACCATCTTCAGCTGCTTCATCAATGACCTTTCCTCCATCTTAAGGTCAGAAGTGGGGATGCTCGCTGACTGCACAGTGTTCAGTTCCATTTGCAACTGTTCAGATAATGGAGAATTCATGCCTGCATACAGCAAGACCTGGACAACATTCAGTTTTGGGCTGATATTGTCAAATAACATTCGCATCACACAAGTGCCAGGCAATGACCATCTCCAACAAGCGGGAGTCTAATCACCACCCCTTGACATTCAATGACACAATTATCATATCCCCCACCATCAACATCCTTGGGGTCACCATTGACTAGAACCTTAACTGGACCAGCCTCATAAATACTGTGGCTACAAGAGCGGGTCAGAGGCTGGGTATTCTGCGGTGAGTGTCTCACCTCCTGACTCCCCAAAGCCTTTCCACCATCGACAAGGCACAAGTCAGGAGTGTGATGGAATACTCTCCGCTTGCCTGGATGAGTGCAGCTCCAACAACACTCAAGAAACTCAACACCATCCAGGACAAAGCAGCCCACTTGATTGGCACCCCATCCACCACCTTAAACATTCACTCCCTCCACCACCGGCGCACCGTGACTGCAGTGTGTACCATCTACAAGATGCACTGCACCAACGCGCCAAGGTTTCTTCGACAGCACCTTCCACAATCTTTACCACCTTGAAGGACAAGGACAGCAAGCGCATGGGAACACCATCACCTCTACATTCCCCTCCAAGTCACACACCATCCTGACTAGGAAATATATCGCTGTTCCTTCATCGTCACTGGGTCAAAATCCTGGAACTCCCCCCCTAATAGTGCTGTGTTGTTCACCGCAAGGACTGCAGCGGTTCAAGAAGGCAGCTTACCACCAACTTCCCATGGTCAACAAATGCTAGCCTTGCCAGCGACGCCCACATCCCATGAATGAATAATTTTTAAAAACCCTAAACCGCTCCACTGCTTTAGCTCTCTCTCCTCCGTAAAGACTCTCCTGAACACCTACCTCTTTGACTAAACTTTTGGTCACCAATCTTGGGGCCCAAATTTCCAAAGGTGTTGCTCCATTTTTTTTGGAGCAACTATATTTTTTTAGAGTAACTTAAAAATCGCAATTCTCCCCATTTAATCTGCTCCAGTGTAAGTGAGTTAGGGTCCAATTTTGGCCATGACTTGCATCAATTTTTTTTGAGTAAGTTGTTTTTTCAGGCATAAGTTAAAAAATGCCATTTTCCCAAAAAAATTTGCTCCAGAGTAACTCAGTTAGGTATGATGTTTTTTAGTTCCATTTTTTTTTCCAAGAGGGGACGCTCCCAGATACATACGCCAATTTTGGCCATTTATGCCACTTTGGCCAGCTAAAACTTACTCCAAATCCACTTAGGTCAGCGTATGTGGCCAGCTCTGAAAAACCTTGCGGGCAGTTAAGAATGCAACGCAGGTTAGTACATTTAAAGCACCAAGACTTACAAAGCACTAAACAAAGCACAAAAATAAGCAATCACTCAATCAATAACAAATAAAAATTAGAAGTCCTACCTTTATGCCAGAACAAGTTTTTTTTTTTAAGTCCCCCCCACCCTACAATCAAAACACTCTTTCTCTCCCACCCTACTCCCCCCAAAAAAAACTATCCTCCTCCACCCCTCCAATCAAAACTCTCAAGCACAACCATCAATAAATAAAAAATAAAACTGAAGTCCTATCTCAGCCCGTGAAGTCAGCAGACCGGCCGGCCGGTGCAGGACGCCACTCGGCCGGGGATAGGGTGTGGCGAGATCGGGCATTCCTTCGGCCGGGGATAGGGGCTGCGAGCATCGGGTCCTGCTCACAGCCCGCAGGACACGCTGGGAGGGCAGGAGCATGCATGCAGATTCCACTGCGCATGCGCACAGCTGCCTGTTGCTCAGCCCCCCACTTCACTCCTTGCCACGCTGGGACACCGGAGACTCGGCAGAGGGGCAGGATAGGGCTCCTTTCTTTCGGCGCCGTTTCCAGCGCGCAAAGTCGGTGCATTTAAGGTAAGTGCACCGAAAAAAGGGGTTGGGGAAAATTGGGCCCTTTGTTTTTTTTAGTTTAGTTTTTTTTTCAAAAGGGGGCAATTTAAGCACGTTTAGCCAGCTAAAAGTTACTCCAAACTAAATTAGGCCAGTATATGAGGCCACTTGTGTCCGCTCTGAAAAACCTTGCGATGAAATAAGAAATCAGCACAGGTAGCCAGAGATAGCGGAGGCCAGGGGTTGGCGGGGGGGAGGGGTGGGGGAGGGAAGTGAGAGGATTCTGAAATGCACTAATCACCTTCACAACATCATCACAACATCACAACATCTTCATCGCAACATCTTCACAATATCATCAATAATAAATGAAAAATAAATCAATTACCAAAAAATAAAAAGTCCTACCTCGCCAACTGCAGCGCACCAGCAAGCCCTTCAGCCAGGGCTAGGGACGGGAGGCTCGCTCCTGCTCCCCCGGGCTCCAGCTCCTGCTCCCCCGGGCAGGTCTAAGTGAGTGCGGGAAGGCAGCAGCCGGCCTGTGCGGCAGGCCACTTGGCCCGGGATAGGGGTGGCATGCCTCGGGCCCCTCCCACACAGCTTGCAGAGTGTCGAAGGGATTCGGGCTGTGAGGAGCTACTGCGCATGCGTGCACACTCTAACGCGCATGTGCAGAGATCCTGGCACTGTTCTCAGCGCCGGGTCCTGGTTCTGCCCCCGAATCCAGTTGCCACGCTGTGCCACCATCGAGGAGAGGCAACTGGATTCGGGGGCAGCCAAACTCGGCCTGAAGATTTTTACCACCCTTTTTGTTCGAGAAAAGCGGCGCACTTCTGGTGAGCACGCCAGAAATCTGTACGGACCAAATTTGGGCCCTTAATAACTCCTTATGTGACTTGGTGTTAAATTTTGCTTGATAACGCTCCTGTGAAGTGTCTTGGGAAGTTTTAATACATTCAAGGTGCTATATAAATGCAAGTTGTTGTTATTGTCAATGTGTCGCCACACTCACACCCTTCATCATCGTCATCATCATCATAGGCAGTCCTTGCTTCCACTCTTAGCATGAGTCCTTAGGTGGCTGAACAGTCCAATACGAGAGCCACAGTCTCTGTCACAGGTGGGACAGGTAGTCATTGAGGGAAAGGGAGGGCGGGGATTCTGGCTTTCTGCACCCTATAATCATAGTGTCAGCATACTCATGGTTCCCTGTGATAATTCTTTAAGTGAGGTGTACCTCCCAGCTAGATCTGGGTGTCTGGACCCCAAAGCCTCTATAATAGCACGAGAAGCTCTAAGGGGAGCAGCTCCTACTGTTCCAGTGTCTTATGTACTGATGTTTCCACTGCACATGTCCCATCCCACACCGAGTCCCGTTCACCCATCACCTCTGAACTCCCTGACCTGCATTGGTTCCAGGCCCGGCAACGCCTCAATTTAAAATTCTCATCTTTTCGTTCAAATCCTTGCATGGCCTTACCACTCCCAATCTCTGTAACTTTCTCCAGACCTACAACTCTCCGAGATCTTGGCGTTCCTGCAATTATAGCCTCTTGCGCATCCCTCAAGCTTTTAGTCACATGTTCTAATAACTCCTTCTGTGCCAAGTGCCTTGGGATGATTTATTACGTTAAAGGTGCTATATAAATTCACGTTGTCACACAACTCATTAAAAGTAGCAACGCAGGTTAATAAGGCCATAAAAACAGCAAACCAGGCACTCAGGTTTATTTCTAGAGAGTTAGAATTGAAAAGTAGGGAGGTTATGATAAACTTCTATCGGACCTTGGTTAGACCACACTACATACAGTTCTGATCGCTTATTATAAAAAGGATATAGAGGCACTGGTGATGGTGCAAAAAAGATTTACAAGGTTGATACGAAGTGTGAGGTTATACGTATCAGGAAAGGATGAACAGGCAGGGCCTCTTTTCTCTTGGAAAGAGAAGCCTGAGAGGTGATTGGGAAAGGTTCTGATAGAGTAGACAGAGGGAATGTTTCCACTTGTGGGGAAGAGCAAAACTAGAGGCCAACAATTTAAGATAGTCGCCAAGAAATCCAATAGGGAATTTAGAAGGAACTTCCTTACTCAGGGAGTGGTGAGAGTATAGAACTCGCTACCACAGTGAGTGGTTGAAGCAAATAGTATAGGTGCATTTAAGTGAAGGCTAGATAAGAATATTTGGGAGATGGGAATAGAGGGTTCGGCTGAAAGAGTTAGATGAGGAAAGACGGGAGGAGGCTCGAGTGGAACATAAATGCCGGGCTGAATGGCCTGTTTCTGTGCTGTATATTCCATGTAAGTCTATGTTGTCGTCAAAAGCAGACAAAATTTGGGCTTTGGATTGACCGGCATTACCCAGACAACTTCCTACTGTCAGTGCAAGGTCATGATTCACTCCTCACTATGATGCTACTGTTGCACCAGCCTCCATTTCTAAGCAGGCCCATGAAGGTGCATATCCCTCTGCAACTCGTGGACCATTGCTCCTCAGCAACCATCGCCAGTGCTGCACCTTGCACACTATTGGTGCCTGCTTCACGCTGAGGAGCAGTGATTCAACCTCGTCGAACTTCTGTCGGGCCCAGGGGTGGCAAGAGTTTGGAGAGGGATGAGATCGGGGCCCAGAAGAGGCAAGGGCCCAGGGGCAGCACGGGCCAGCCCACACTGCGATATGTGTGCGCACTAGGTCCGTGCAGCAGAGCAGGTCTCCAGTCGTCTTGGGTAATCCTTGCCACTGGACCAAGACCTAGCTCTGTCAAGTCCATGTGGTGGCTGGTGTGCAACGGTCACCACACATTAAAAAAATCCACGCACAGGCATCTTCCACCCTTCAACATGTAGTTCGGGATCTGGAATATAGAAACATAGAAACATAGAAAATAGGTGCAGGAGTAGGCCATTCGGCCCTTCGAGCCTGCACCAACATTCAACAAGATCATGGCTGATCACTCACCTCAGTACCCCTTTCCTGCTTTCTCTCCATATCCCTTGATCCGTAAGGGCCATATCTAACTCCCTCTTGAATATATCCAACGAACTGGGATCAACAACTCTCTGCGGCAGGGAATTCCACAGGTTAACAACTCTCTGAGTGAAGAAGTTTCTCCTCATCTCAGTCCTAAATGGCTTACCCCTATGTCCCCTAGTTCTGGATCTCCCAACATCGGGTACATTATTTCTGCATCTAACCTGTCCAGTCCCGTCAGAATTTTATGTTTCTATGAGATCCCCTCTCATCCTTCTAAACACCAGTGAATACAGGCCCATCCGATCCAGTCTCTCCTCATGTGTCAGTCCTGCCATCCCGGGAATCAGTCTGGTGAACCTTCGCTGCACTCCCTCAATAGCAAGAACGTTCTTCCTCAGTTTAGGAGACCAAAACTGAACACAATATTCCAGGTGAGGCCTCACCAAGGCCCTGTACAACTGCAGGAAGACCTCGCTGCTCCTATACTCAAATCCCCTAGCAATGAAGGCCAACATACCATTTGTCTTCTTCACCACCTGCTGTAACTGCATGCCAACTTTAAATGACTGATGTACCATGACACCCAGGTCTCGTTGCACCTCCCCTTTTCCTAATCTGCCGCCATTCAGATAATATTCTGCCTTCCTGTTTTTGTCCCCAAAGCGGATAACCTCACATTTATCCACATTATATTGCATCTGCCATGCATTTGCGCACTCACCTAACCTGTCCAAGTCACCCTGCAGCCTCTTAGCATCATCCTCACAGCTCACACCGCAACCCAGTTTAGAGTCATCTGCAAATTTGGAGATATTACACTCAATTCCTTCATCTAAATCATTAATGTATATTGTAAAGAGCTTGGGTCCCAGCACTGAGCCCTGCGGCACCCCACTAGTCACTGCCTGTCATTCTGAAAAGGACCCGTTTATCCTGACTCTCTGCTTCCTGTCTGCCAACCAGTTCTCTATCCACATCAGTACATTACCTCCAATACCATGTGCTTTAATTTTGCACACTAATCTCTTGTGTGGGACCTTGTCAAAAGCCTTTTTAAAGTCCAAATTCACCACATCCACTGGTTCTCCCTTGTCCACTCTACTAGTTACATCCTCAAAAAATTCCAGAAGATTTGTCAAGCATGATTTCCCTTTCATAAATCCATGCTGACTTGGACCAATCCTGTCACTGCTTTCCAAATGCGCTGTTATTTCATCTTTAATAATTGATTCCAACATTTTCCCCACTACTGATGTCAGGCTAACCGGTCTATAATTCCCCGTTTTCTCTCTCCCTCCTTTTTTAAAAAGTGATGTTACATTAGCTACCCTCCAGCCCATAGGAACTGATCCAGAGTCGATAGACTGTTGGAAAATGATCACCAATGCATCCACTATTTCTAGGGCCGCTTCCTTAAGAACTCTGGGATGCAGACTATCATGCCCCGGGGATTTTTTGGCCTTCAATCCCATCAATTTCCTTAACACAATTTTCAGCCTAATAAGGATATCCTTTAGTTCCTCCTTCTCACTAGACCCTCGGTCCCCTAGTACTTCCAGAAGGTTATTTGTGTCTTCCTTCGTGAAGACTGAACCAAAGTATTTGTTCAACTGGTCTTCCATTTCTTTGTTCCCCATTATAAATTCACGTGACTCTGACTGCAAGGGACCTACGTTTGTCTTCACTAATCTTTTTCTCTTCACATATTTATAGAAGCTTTTGAAGTCAGTTTTTATGTTCCCAGCAAGCTTCCTCTCATACTCTATTTTCCCCCTCCTAATTAAACCCTTTGTCCTCCTCTGCTGAATTCTAAATTTCTCCCAGTCCTCAGGTTTGCTGCTTTTTCTGGCCAATATATATGCCTCTTCCTTGGATTTAACACTATCCTTAATTTCCCTTGTTAGCCACGGTTGAGCCATCTTCCCCATTTTATTTTTACTCGAGACAGGGATGTACAATTGTTGAAGTTCATCCATGTGATCTTTAAATGTTTGCCATTGCCTATCCACTGTAAACCCTCTAAATATCATTTACCAGTTTATTCTAGCCAATTCACGTCTCATACCATCAAAGTTACCTATCCTTAAGTTCAGGACTTTAGTCTCTGAATTAGCTGTGTCATTCTCCATCTTAATTAATTCTACCATATTATGGTCACTCTTCCCCAAGTGGCCTCGCACAACAAGATTGCTAATTAGTCCTTTCTCATTACACATCACCCAGTCTAGGATGGCCAGCCCTCTAGTTGGTTCCTCAACATATTGGTCCAGAAAACCATCCCTAATACACTCCAGGAAATCTTCCTCCATTGTATTGCTACCAGTTTGATTAGCCCAATCAATATGTCGATTAAAGTCGCCCATGATCAGTGCTGTACCTTTATTGCACGCATCCCTAATTTCTTGTCTGATGTGGTCCCCAACCTCCCTACTACTGTTTGGTGGTCTGCACACAACTCCCACTAGTGTTTTCTGCCCTTTGGTATTCCGCAGCTCCACCCATTCAGATTCCGCATCTTCCAAGCTAGTGTCCTTCCTTACTATTGCATTAATTTCCTCTTTAACCAGCAACGCTACTCCAACTCCTTTTCCTTTCTGTCTATCCTTCCTAACTGTTGAATACCCCTCGATGTTGGGTTCCCAGCCTTGGTCAACCTGGAGTCATGTCTCTGTGATGCCAATTATATCATATTCATTAATTGCTGCCTGTGCAGTTAATTCGTCATCACCATCTGGTTATCGCTGAGCCTTGCACACATGACTTCGCAGGGACAGAGAGCTGCACCCGGCCTCTCAGATAACTCCCTGCATATTCTTGTGGAGGGAGGCAGAGCAGGCAGGGAGGTCATCTTCCCTTCTGGCAGGCATAAGAGACCTCCCCAGGAGACAAAGAGCCTGGCTGAAAATTGCTGATGAGGTGAAGAGCAGAGATGTGGTGAGGCAGGCCTGAGTGCAGTGCCGGAAGCGCTTCAATAATCTCATGAGGAAAGGTGAGTGCAAAACCACACTCAACTTCATCCTCTTATCACATCCCCATCACTCTGCCTTCCCAAGCCTACTCCTGCACATCCTTACTCACACCAAAATACCTAGTACATCAACCCAGCCCTCTCTCTCCATCTACATACTCACATCACCATCTGACTAACCACCCCTCACACTTAGCCTCATCCTAATGCAATTATACCAACTAACAGCACACCAGGAGGCCATTTGGCATTGGCACTGGACCGCTTCATAGTCACCCTCTACAAATGTAACCCACCCATTCCTTATACTCACTCCATCACTCTCACTCAAACTTCTCTTCTTTCCCTCTTTATAGGAAAAGAGAGCCCACAATAAGAGGCAGTGGGAGAGAACCCATGGCTCCACCACCCTCTCCCCACTCCCGCCCCTTCACCTCCCAACCCCACCACTGTCCAGGCAGAAGAGGAAGATGACTGCTCAGAGCAGCCTCCAGCCTGTGAGGGCTCACCGCCAAGTGCACCAGTGCAGAGAGGCAGATACAAGTGAGCAAGGGGCCATTGAGAAAGAGGGCGATCCTGGAGGTGTAAGTAGAAGTGCAGGAGGCTCTGACAGAGTTTGCGACTGTGATGTCTACCAATGTTCAGAGAATGGAGGATTCCATCCTTAACATGAACATCACTGTTTCACAGGCGATGGTGACTGCCGGCTCTTCCATGGAAAGGATGGCCACCTACATGGAGCAGCTCACAGGAGCACATGGTCTCTATGGAGACTAGATGAGTATCTATGAAGGATAGATGGCTATCTATGGAGAATAGCTGGCAGAGGCTCATAGACGTCCTCTCTAGGTGGGATGTCAATGTAGACTTGGGCCCTCATGGAGCCACTGCTGTGTAGAAAGTTGCTCTCCAGCTCCTCGCTAGCAGGGCAGTGCGGGTGGCCCATGAGAGGGTTCTGTATAGAGGAACTCCATGATGCTGAGGACTGGGAGCTAAACTTAGTGTTACCTTAGCCTTTTTATTACAACTCCAGAGTGCCTAAACAACTGGCCCTGCACTTGTGTGCAGGTGACCATTTGGACTCCAACAGTTGCGCCCTCTGGTGGCAAATATTACACAGTTACATACATAACATCACTCCCCCCCAAAGTCTTTGGTACGAGTTATTTACAAGTTAAGGCGATCCGGAGCCCTTTGCTCCCTCATTGATCGCCTAAGTTCAAACCCTGGCATGTGTGAGTTGGCCGGATCATTGCTGTACTGCACCGCGGCTGGTCTGACCGGACTCTCAGGAATGGTGGGTTCATCCTCGTGATTGGCAGCGAGGTCGATTGCTGGTTGGGTGTGTGTTGGTGGATCGTCGATGGTGATGTCCTCTTCAAGTTGTTCCTGGTTGTCAGTAAATCGCAATTTGGTCTGATCTAAATGCTTTCTGCACATTTGGCCATTTAACAGTTTGATTATGAATGCCCTATTCCCTTCATTGGCCAAAACAGTGTCAGCAACCCACTTGGGACCATGACCGTAATTCAGGATAAACACAGGGTCAGTTAACATCAATGCCACGTGAAACAGCCGCGCAATCGTGGTACATGTTCTGTGGTGTCGCCGGGCTTCCACATGATCATTAAGTAGGTAGAGCCTGGTTTTAAGGGCTCTCTTCATTAACAATTCGGCCATGGGAACGGCAGTGAGCGAGTGGGGTCGCGTCCGGTAATTGAGCAGAATGCGAGACAAGCGGGTCTGCAGGGAGCCATCTGTCACGTGTTTCATGCTCTGCTTAATTGTTTAACTGCCCGCTCCACTTGAAGGTTAGATGCGGGCTTAAACGGCGCAGACCTGACATGCTTGATACCATTGCGGGTCATAAACTCGTTGAATTCTGAGCTGATGAAACATGGTCCATTGTCACTGACAAGGATGTCGGGCAAGCCATGGGTGGCGAACATGGCCCGGAGGCTTTCAATGGTGGCTGTGGACGTGCTGGATTACATGATTACGCATTCAATCCATTTGGAGTAAGCGTCCACAACCATTAAAAACATCTTTCCTCAAAAGGGGCCGGCAAGATTTACGTGGATCCTGGACCACGGTTTGGAGGGCCATAACCACAGACTCAGTGGCGCCTCCCTTGGTTCATTGCCCAGTTGTGAGCAAGTGTTGCACTGATGCACGTATGACTCCAAGTCCGAGACAATGCCGGGCCACCAAACATGCGACCTGGCAATTGCCTTCACCATGACAATGCCTGGGTGGGTACTGTGTAGGTCGCGTATAAATGTTTCCCTGCCTTTTTTTGGCAAAACCACGCGATTACCCCATAAGAGACAATCCAACTGGATGGACATTTCACCTTTGCGTCGGTGAAACGGCTTAATTTCATCTTGCATTTCCCCGGGAACGGCCGACCAGTTCCCATTTAGGACGCAACTCTTTACTAATGATAGCACAGGATCCTGGCTGGTCCTGGTCCTGATCTGGCGAGCTGTGACGGGTGACCCCTCGCTCTCAATAGCATCCATGATCAGTAGCAAGTCTGCGGGCTGCGCCATTTCAACCCCAGTGGTGGGTAATGGTATCCGACTGAGGGCATCAGCACAGTTCTCCGTGCCTGGTCTGTGGCGGATAACATGGTCATAAGCGAATAATGTTAGTGTCCATCTTTGGATGCGGGACGAAGCATTGGTGTTTATACCTTTGCTTTTTGAAAACAGCGAAATGAGCGGCTTGTGGCCAGTTTCAAGCTCAAACCAAAGTCCAAATAGGTATTGGTGCATTTTCTTAATCCCATATACACATGCTAACACCTCTTTCTCAACCATACTATAGGCTCTCTCAGCCTTACGCAGACTTCTAGATGCGTATGCAATCTGTTGGAGGTTACCCGATACATTGGCTTGTTGTAACACATAGCCGACCCCGTACGATGAGGTGTCACAAACTAGCACTAAACGTTTACATAGGTCATAGTGTACAAGTAACTTATTTGGACATAGCAGCTTCCTGGTCTTCTCAAAGGCTGTGTCTTGAGATTTGCCCCAAACCCAGTCACCCTTACGTCACAACATGTGCAAAAGCTCTAACAAGGTGCCCAACCCGGGTAGAAAGTTACTGAAATAGTTGAGGAGTCCCAGGAACGTTCGCAGCTCCGTCACATTCTGTGGTCTGGGTGCATTTTTGATGGCCTCTGTCTTTGAGTCCGTGGGCCTGAGGCCGTCTGCTGCAATCTTTCTCCCCAAAAATTTGACTTCTGGTGCCAGGAAAACACACTGGGAGTGCTTCATACTAAGCCCCACTCTGTCTAGGCGACTTAGAACCTCTCCCAGGTTGTGTAGATGTTCGATGGTGTCACGACCAGTGATCAGGATGTCGTCTTGAAACACAACAGCACGTGGAACAGATTTCAGCAAACTCTCCACGTTTCTCTGGAAATGCCTGCAGCTGAGCGAATCCTGAGGCACCTGTGGTATATAAATAGCCCTTTGTATGTGTTGATGCACATCAGTCTTTTCGAAGATTCAGCCAGCTCCTGTGTCATGAAGGCAGTGGTTAGGTCCAACCTGGTGAATGACTTCCCCCCCCAGTAACGTTGTGAACTGGTCATCTGTCTTGGGTAGCAGGTACTGGTCCTGTAGTGAGACTCGGTTAATCGTTACCTTGTAGTCTCCACAGATTGTGACCGTGCCATCGCTTTTCAACACCGGAACAATTGGACTGTCCCACTCGTTGAACTCGAATGGTGATATGATTCCTTCGTGTTGAGGTCGGTCCAATTCGCTCTCGACTTTCTCCCTCATCATGTACGGAACCGCCCGAGCCTTGTGATGGACGGACAGTGCAGCGGGGTCTAGATGGATCTGTACCTTGGCGCCTGTGAAGTTGCTGATGCCTGGTTCAAATAGCAAGGGAAACTTGCTCAGCACTTGAGCACATGAGGCATCATCCACTGAAGGTAGTGCTTTGATGTTGTTCCAATTCCATCTAATCTTTTCTAGCCAGCTTCTGCCGACAGCGTTGGGCCATTGCCTGGAACAATCCACAATGATAGGTCATGCACAGCTCCATTATACGATACCTTCACTACCGCACTTCCAATGACTGGTATAAGCTCCTTGGTGTAGGTACGCAGCTTTGCATTAATCGGGCTCAGTTTGGGGCTTTGTGCTTTATTGCCCCACAGTTTCTCGAAAGCCTTTTGGCTCATTAATGACTGACTCGCACCCGTGTTCAACTCCATGGATACTGGAACTCCATTTAATTTGACCTTCAGCATTACAGGAAAGCTCTTCGTGGTGAAAGTATGGACCCCATACACTGCTTCCTCGGGTTGAGTTGCCTGTGCTGCGTGACATCACCATCTGACTAACCACCCCTCACAGTCACCCGCATTCTAATGCAACCATGCCAACTAACAACACACCAGGAGGCCATTTGGCATTGGCACTGGACCCCCTCATAGTTACCCTCTACAGATGTAACCCATCCATTCCTTAAACTCACTCCATCACTCTCACTCAAACTTCTCTTCTTTCCCTCCTTACAGGAGAAGAGAGCCCACAATAAGAGGCAGTGGGAAAGAACCCGAGGCTCCCCACCCCCACCACTGTCCAGGCAGAAGAGGAAGATGACTGCTCAGAGCAGCCTCCAGCCTGCGAGGGCTCACCGCCAGCAGACCCAAGTGCACCAGTGCAGAGACGCAGATACAGTCGTGTTGTCACCTGATGACTCACAAGTCACAAGTGAGCAAGGGGCCATTGAGGAAGAGGGCGATCCTGGAGGTGTAAGTAGAAGTGCAGGAGGCTCTGACAGAGTTTGCGACTGTGATGTCTGCCAATGTTCAGAGAATGGAGGAGTCTATCCTTAACATGAACACCATTGTGTCACAGGCGGTGGTGACTCCCGGCTCTTCCATGGAAAGGATGGCCACCTACATAGAGCAGCTAATGTGGCGTTCGCAGGAGTACATGGTCTCTATGGAGACTAGATGAGTATCTATGAAGGATAGATGGCTATCTATGGAGAATAGCTGGCAGAGGCTCATAGACGTCCTCTCTAGGTGGGATGTCAATGTAGACTTGGGCCCTCATGGAGACAGTTGCTCTCCAGCTCCTCGCTAGCAGGGCAGTGCGGGTGGCTCATGAGAGATGACATGGAAGTGGGGGCTCCTCTCAAAGCACTCCCACATCTTCCCATGTTGCCCCCTCAGTCAGAACCCCAAATGCCCCCTTGGATCGTGAGGGCCGAGTCTGCACTGCACAGTCGCAGGAGGAGCAGACTTTGTCGGGGCCGTCACAGGCTCCCAAACCCAGAGCACGTCCGCCAAAAGTGTCTGCAGTCGCAGTGGGGAAGTGAGCGGCTCCCTCTCCCTCTGCTGGACCCACAGCGGGCGCACCTCATAGAAGCACCCGGAAGAGAAAGATGACACACAAGTCGATGCGCAAGTGTAAGTCTATAGCTGTTTAAAGAAGTGTTTCTGTTAAGGTTCCATTACTCTTATCTCACATGTAAAACAATTTATTTTCACCAATTGCTCATTTTTGTCAATTACTTTGGAAGTGGCTTAGTGAGTTGGAGTAAATGGTCAGACATAACGTTACCTCCAGCAATGGGGGTCAGTGTGAAAGGAACAGAATGGCATGGCCATTGTAGGGATGCTTTATGGTGTTATTGGTGAGGGGCGGGGTGGGAGGGGTTGTGGGGGTGGTGGGGAGACCTGGCCGCCATGGGTGTAATGCAGGAAGTAAGTCTGACCATGGTGAGGTCACCACTGGCCTCCCGGGCAGCAATGTGCTTGGGTGCTGGTGGCATCTGGAGCCCAGATAGCTCCTGTTCCTCCTCATCTTCCAGCTGATGCTCCTCCTCCTCCTGTGAAGAGGCTGTGCACTCAGCGCCTTGCTCCGCCTGCAGTGCTAGTCCGCGCTGCTGCGCTATATTGTGCAGGGTGCAGCAGATGACCACAATTCTAGAGACCCTGGCTGGTGCATACTGAAAGGCCCCTCCAGATCTGTCAAGGCATCTGAAGCGCATTTTGTGCATGCCTATTGTTTGCTCTATGACACATCTGGTGGATATGTGACTTCATTATATCTCTTCTCGGCCTCAGTATGTGACCTCCTCAATGGTGTCCTAAGTCATGTCTGTCATGTATTCAACTATCATTGTAACCTATATATAAGCTGACCTAAGTTGCAAACCTTGAGAACAGTGACCACAAGGGGGTGAACTTGTGGGAGACACTCCTAACCTGGACTTTCAGGTATAAAAGGGGAAGCTCCACCCACCTTCATCACTTGAGGTCTTGGTAATAAAAGTAACTGGTCACATAGTGACCTTCTCTCAAGTATGTGCCTCGTGTGCATTTATAGTGTATAGTAAGGACATATCATTGGCGACGAGAAACTGGGATTTAAACCACGCGAGCATGGCCACTACCAGCACGGAAGAGAGGTACTATGTTGGTGATGATTGGGATGACTTTATTGAGAGACTACAGCAAAGTTTTGTCACTAAGGAATGATTGGGATAGAATTCGGCCGACAAACGCAGGGCGCATCTCCTGACGGCTTGTGGATCTAGAACGTACTCCCTGATGAAGGACCTTCTAGCGCCAGAGAAGCCGACGGACAAGACGTTCGAAGAGCTCAGTAAGTTGATCGGTGAACACTTTAAACCGGCGAGCAGCATGCACATGGCGAGACACCGGTTTTACACGCACCGGCGGCGAGAAGGGCAAAGTGTTCCAGACTTCGTGGCAGACCTCCGGCGACTGGCGAGCCAATGTAAGTTCCCAGATGCATGCAGAGCGGAGATGCTGAGAGACTTTTTTATTGAGGGCATCAGGCACGCTGGGGTTTTCAGGAAACTGATTGAGACCAAAGACTTGACCTTGGAAGCGGCAGCTCTGATAGCCCAGACATTTATCTCAGGGGAGGAAGAGACCAGAAAGATGTACGACAAAAATCTTGGCTCAAATGCGGCAAACGACCAGCGAGTCAACATTGTTAACACGGCACACAGTTCTCTAGGCAGACAAGGGCAATCAGATATGTCCCAGCGTGTAGTCGAACCCAAAGGGGGAATTCAACAAAGACAATGGCTAGCTGAACAGCGATTCATGCCATCGCAATAGACAATGCGGCCAGTAATGGGGCCCATCAACACCTGTTAATGGTGCGCTTAAGGACAGTTACAGAGACAGTCAGAGACGATCGACTGGTAATGGAGTCTCCAGCTCATTCTGGAGGTGTGGAGGCAAACACGCAGCCAGAGCTTGCAGGTATCAGCAATATACCTGCAGAAACTGCAACGTCAGCGGTTACTTGGCACGTATGTGCAGGAAGCCTGCAGTCAGGTTGATGTACGAGGAGGGCAGGCCCGATGTAAGCCTTAAGAGACCAAATGACTACGGGGGGAAATCGCTGGAAGCCGATGTTCAGCGAGTTCATGTGGAGCACATATACAGTTCATATACCAGGACCCCACCGATAATGATGAAAGTGTTCCTCAATGGCATCCCAGTATTGATGGAGCTAGACACGGGGGCCAGCCAGTCCCTGATGAGTGTCAAACAGTTCGAAAGGTTGTGGGTGTCCAAGGCCAGGAGGCCAAATTTATTGCCGATTGACGCACAGCTACAGACATATACAAAGGAGATCATTCCGGTGCTAGGCAGCGCCATGGTAGTCATGACCCACAAAGATTCGGAGAACAGGTTGCCACTCTGGATTGTCCCGGGGGATGGTCCCACACTACTGGAGAGGAGTTGACTTGCTGTCATGAACTGGAAATGGGGCGATGTCAATGCAATTTCTTCTGTGGAGCGAGTATCATGCTCACAGGTCCTGGACAAATTTGATTCATTATTTCAACCCGGCATCGGCACTTTCATAGGAGCCAAGGTGGTGATTCACATAAACCCGGACGCCAGGCCAGTACACCACAAGGCCAGAGCGGTGCCATACGTGATGCGGGAAAAGACAGAAGGTGAATTGGACCGCCTGCTGAGGGAAGACATCATCTCGCCAGTCGAATTCAGTGACTGGGCGAGCCCGATCGTGCCGGTGCTCAAGGCGGATGGGTCGGTCAGGATATGTGGCGATTACAAGGCCACCATCAATCGGGTGTCACTCCAAGACCAGTACCCGCTACCGAGAGCGGAGGACATCTTTGCGACGCTATCCAATGGCAAACTTTTTTCAAAATTGGAGCTGACCTCAGCTTACATGACCCAGGAGCTGGCGAGTGAGTCGAAGAAGCTGACCACCATCACGACACACAAGGGGTTGTTTGAGTATAACAGACGTCCATTCGGGATTCGTTCGGCCGCCGCGATCTTTCAACAAATATGGAAAGCCTCCTCAAGTCGATTCCAAGGACGATGGTTTTTCAAGACGACATCCTCATCATGGGTCGCGATACTGAAGAACACCTCCACAATCTGGAGGAGGTGCTATGCAGACTGGACTGGGTAGGGCTGCGACTGAAAAAGGCAAAGTGCGTCTTCTTAGCTCCAGAGGTCGAATTCCTGGGGATGAGGGTAGCAACAGACGGGATCAGACCTACTGCGTCCAAAACAGAAGCGATCCAGAGAGTACCCAGACCCCGTAACACGAGGGAGCTGCGTTCGTTCCTGGAGCTCATGAACTATTTTGGTAACTTTCTTCCCAAACTGAGCACGCTGTTAGAGCCGCTACACATGCTCCTATGCAAAGGTCGCGATTGGGTCTGGGGGGACAGCCAGGAAAGGGCTTTTGATAGAGCACGCAATTTGTTATGCTCCAACAAACTGTTAACATTATATGACCCGTGTAAGAAACTTATTTTAACGTGCGATGCATCGTCCTATGGTGTCGGGTGTGTGTTGCAGCACGTGAATGCCAATGGTCAGTTACAGCCGGTAGCTTATGCCTCCAGAAGTCTGTCCCAGGCAGAAAGGGGCTACGGGATGGTAGAAAAGGAAGCGCTAGCATGTGTACATGCAGTAAAAAAATTGCATCAGTACCTATTTGGCAGGAAATTTGAGCTGGAGACAGATCACAAACCCCTAACATCCCTTTTGGCCGACAACAAGGCCATAAATGTGAATGCATTGGCCCGCATACAGAGGTGGGCACTCACGTTAGCCGCCTATGACTACACAATTCGGCACAGACCGGGCACTGAAAACTGTGCCGATGCACTCAGCAGGCTCCCACTAGCCACCACTGAGGGGGCAACTGAGCATGATGATGAAATGGTCATGGCTGTTGAAGCTTTTGAAAGCGAAGGCCCGTCAGATTAAAGTCTGGACAAGTAAAGACCCGCTACTGTCTTTAGTTAAGAAATGTGTTCTGAATGGGGACTGGGCAGTCACGTACGGGGCATGCCCTGAGGAATTTAAACCGTTTCATAGGCGCAAGGATGAACTCTCGATTCAGGCCGATTGCCTATTGTGGGTAAACCGAATAGTCATGCCCCAGATGGGCAGAGAGGTGTTTATCAGAGAACTTTACAATGAGCACCCGGGCATTGTCATGATGAAGGCAATTGCCAGGTCACACGTTTGGTGGCCAGGGATAGATGCAGACCTGGAACTTTGTGTTCACAGGTGCAACACGTGTGCTCAGCTGGGCAACGCACCCAGGGAAGCCCCCCTTAGCCCCTGGCCCGCCAAGCCATGGTCACGCATCCATGTGGACAACGCAGGTCCTTTCATAGGAAAAATTTTTTTGGTTGTAGTAGACGCCTACTCCAAATGGATTCAGTGTGCCATTTTAAATTCAAGCACATCCTCTGCCACAGTAGAAAGTCTACGGGCAATGTTCGCCGCCCATGGTCTACCAGATGTCTTGGTCAGCGACAATGGCCCGTGCTTCACAAACACTGAATTCCAGAACTTCATGGCAGGCAATGGAATCAACCATGTCAGAAATGCACCATTCAAGCCGGCCTCAAACGGCCAGGTGGAACGAGCAGTGCAGATAATCAAACAGGGGATGCTCAGAAATCAAGGGGGTTCCCTACAAAGCCGCTTATCATGCCTCCTGTTGGCCAATAGATCCTGACCACACTCGCTCACAGGGGTTCCCCCCGCAGAGTTGCTAATGAAAAGAACGCTCAAAACCCGGTTATCCCTTATACACCCCACTATGAAAGAAATTGTTGAGAGCAGGCGCCAGTCACAATGTGACTACCATGACAGAAATGTGAGGGCGCGATGTATTGATGTCAATGACCCTGTTTTTGTCCTTAATTACGCTGCAGGGCACAAATGGCTCGCAGGCACTGCGGTTGCCAAAGAGGGAATAGGGTTTTGGTAGTTAAACTTAGCAATGGACAAATCTGCAGCAAACACGTGGATCAAACTAAAAGGAGGTTCAGCAACCCCATAGAAGAAGCAGAGGAAGAACACGACGTAGAGTTTACTTCACCACAGGTGACCGAACACCGGAACCAAGTGGAGGAGAGCCCAGTCACTGCGGGCAGTCCGGACAGGCCTGAGGCACCGCAAACAGCAGACACTCAGGCCAGCGCCCAACAACCGGAGCCCCAACTTAGGCGCTCTACAAGGGAGCGTAAACCACCAGAGAGACTTAACCTGTGATCCCAATAAGACTTTGGGGGGGAGGTGATGTCATGTATTCAACCAGCATTGTAACCCATGTATAAGCTGACCTAAGTTGCACACCTTGAGAACTTGTGGGAGACACTCCTAACCTGGACTTTCAGGTATAAAAGGGGAAGCTCCACCCACCTTCATCACTTCAGGTCTTGGTAATAAAGGTAACTGGTCACAGAGTGACCTTCTCTCAAGTATGGGCCTCGTGTGCATTTATATTATATAGTAAGGACATATCAATGTCATTCAGTGGATAGCCCTTGTTTCCAAGCAGCTAGCAGGTAAGTCTGTTTGGTGGTGAAAATAGGTGTGGGAGGGTGGACTGGTGAAGGACGAAAACTGCCAGGGCTTCTGGTGCACATAGGCACGATGATCTTCCTATGGTTGCAGATCAACTGCACATTGCGGTTCACAAACACTCCTGGGTGATGATGGGATGCCCAATGGTCACATGTATACAGTCGAGGACACCCTGCCCCCGTGGGAAGCTGGCCAGAGTGACGAAGTCAAGCGTCCGCTCACTAACATTGGCCTCATCAGTGGCAAAGTATATATAATTGACTGACTTGTCAAACATGGCATTGGTGACCTGTGCATCTGTGGGTGGCCGACTGCGAGATGCTGCAAATGCCTGCTGCACATCCACTGTGAAACCACCTTCCCAGCACTAACTTCATGCTGGAGACTATTCCCTTGTGCCCACAGCATACTTAGCCAGAGACACCATAGACCTGAGCACAGAATCTAGGCTGACACTCCAGTGCAGTACTGAGGGAGTGCTGCACTGTCAGAGATGCCGTGTTTCAAATCAGACGTTAGACGTAAGCACCGTCTGCTCTCTCAGGTAGACATTAAACATCCCAAGGGATATGGGGCCTCGGATTAACATCCCATGTGAAAGACAATGCCACTGACAGTACTGCACTGGAGTACAAGCCTAGATCTTGTAAAAATGTCAAGCAACTAAAGACAACAATCTTTTATCCATTGAAACTAAAAATCACTACCCAAGGGCAGGTTTCATCTTTTTGAACATGGAGTCTTGTAGGGAAATGTGAGTAGATTTTTACGATTCATGAATTAATCATTGAAAATCTGGCATTGACATGGCCCAGTTAAGAGTCACATCAGACAGCGATCATATCAAGACAAATCCAAATTGCAACAGATAAAAGCTTCATCCTTCTGTGTAAACCAGCTATTAAATACACAGCGCATACGTGAATCAGAATTTCTAACTGCCTTGGTCTTTTATATGATGAGCATTATATATTGAGGAGATTAAAATGGCTGGCACTAAGTTATCGGCCAGTAGTTCAGCTAAATGATCAAGTCACGATGAAGACATAAATTGTAAGAGTTGAACTCAAGCAGATTGTCAGGTAATCTGAAATACAGGCTATATTTCCCATTCCCTCCGCCATCACGACTGCTTTTCCCCACTTATGCTCCCTCACTCTCATCACTATACATATTTACTTCCATTGCTAACCAAATGTCTTCTCCATTGAACCTCGTCCCCCTCCCCCTCTCTCCACTGTAACTCAAATCATACATACTGTTGTGTATAGAAGAACTCCACGATGCTGAGGACTGGGAGCTAAACTTAGTGTTACCTTAGCCTTTTTATTATAACTCCAGAGTGCCTAAACAACTGGCCCTGCACTTGTGTGCAGGTGACCATTTGGACTCCAAAAGTTGCGCCCTCTGGTGGCAAGTATTACACAGTTACATACATAACATCACTCCCCCCAAAGTCTTTGGTACAAGTTATTTACAAGTTAAGGCGATCCGGAGCCCTTTGCTCCCTCATTGATTGCCTAAGTTCAAACCCTGGCGTGTGTGAGTTGGCCGGACCATTGCTGCACTGCACCGCGGCTGGTCTGACTGGACTGTCAGGAATGGTGGGTTCATCCTCGTGATTGACAGTGAGGTCGATTGCTGGTTGGGTGTGTGTTGGTGGATCGTTGATGGTGATGTCTTCTTCAAGTTGTTCCTGGTTGTCAGTAAATCGCAATTTGGTCTGATCTAAATGCTTTCTGCACATTTGGCCATTTAACAGTTTGATTATGAATACCCTATTCCCTTCCTTGGCCAAAACAGTGTCAGCAACTTGGGACCATGATCGTAATTCAGGACAAACACAGGGTCGTTAACATCAATGTCACGTGAAACAGCCGTGCGATCTTGGTACATGTTCTGTGGTGTCGCCGGGCTTCCACATGATCATTAAGATCCGGGTGGACGAGGGAGAGCCTAGTTTTAAGAGCTCTCTTCATTAACAATTTGGCCAGGGGAACCCCAGTAAGCGAGTGGGGTCGCGTCCGGTAACTGAGCAGAATGCGAGACAAGCGGGTCTGCAGGGAGCCAACCGTCACGTGTTTCATGCTCTGCTTAATTGTTTGGACTGCCTGCTCTGTTTGAAGGTTAGATGCGGGCTTAAACGGCGCAGACCTGACATACTTGATGCCATTGCGGATCATAAACTCGTTGAATTCCGAGCTGATGAAACACGGTCCATTGTCGCTGACAAGGATGTCGGGCAAGCCATGGGTGGCGAACATGGCCCGGAGGCTTTCAATGTTGGCTGTGGACGTGCTGGATTACATGATTATGCATTCAATCGATTTGGAGTAAGCGTCCACAACTACTAAAAACATCTCTCCTCAAAAGGGGCCGGCAAGATTTATGTGGATCCTGGACCACGGTTTGGAGGGCCATAACCACAGACTCAGTGGAGCCTCCCTTGGTTCATTGCCCAGTTGTGAGCAAGTGTTGCACTCATGCACGTATGACTCCAAGTCCAAGTCAATGCCGGGCCTCCAAACATGCGACCTGGCAATTGCCTTCACCATGACAATGCCTGGGTGGGTACTGTGTAGGTCGCGTATAAATGTTTCCCTGCCTTTTTTTGGCAAAACCACACGATTACCCCATAAGAGACAATCCAACTGGATGGACATTTCATCTTTGCGTCGGTGAAACGGCTTAATTTCATCTTGCATTTACCCGGGAATGGCTGACCAGTTCCCATTTAGGACGCAACTCTTTACTAATGATAGCACAGGATCCTGGCTGGTCCTGGTCCTGATCTGGCGAGCTGTGACGGGTGACCCCTCACTCTCAATAGCATCCATGATCAGTAGCAAGTCTGCGGGCTGCGCCATTTCAACCCCAGTGGTGGGTAATGGTATCCGACTGAGGGCATCAGCACAGTTCTCCGTGCCTGGTCTGTGGCGGATAACATGGTCATAAGCGGATAATGTTAGTGCCCATCTTTGGATGCGGGACGAAGCATTGGTGTTTATACCTTTGCTTTTTGAAAACAGCGAAATGAGCGGCTTGTGGCCAGTTTCAAGCTCAAACCAAAGTCCAAATAGGTATTGGTGCATTTTCTTAATCCCATATACACATGCTAACACCTCTTTCTCAACCATACTATAGGCTCTCTCAGCCCTACGCGTATGCAATCTGTTGGAGGTTACCCGATACATTGGCTTGTTGTAACACATAGCCGACCCCATACGATGAGGTGTCACAAACTAGCACTAAACGTTTACATAGGTCATAGTGTACAAGTAACTTATTTGGACATAGCAGCTTCCTGGTCTTCTCAAAGGCTGTGTCTTGAGATTTGCCCCAAACCCAGTCACCCTTACGTCACAACATGTGCAAAAGCTCTAACAAGGTGCCCAACCCGGGTAGAAAGTTACTGAAATAGTTGAGGAGTCCCAGGAACGTTCACAGCTCCGTCACATTCTGTGGTCTGGGTGCATTTTTGATGGCCTCTGTCTTTGAGTTCGTGGGCCTGAGGCCGTCTGCTGCAATCTTTCTCCCCAAAAATGTGACTTCTGGTGCCAGGAAAACACACTTGGAGCATTTCAGCCTGAGCCCCACTCTGTCTAGGCGACCTAGAACCTCTCCCAGGTTGTGTAGATGTTCGATGGTGTCACGACCAGTGATCAGGATGTCGTCTTGAAACACAATGGTGCGCAGAACAGATTTCAGCAAACTCTCCACGTTTCTCTGGAAAATGGCTGCAGCTGAGCGAATCCTGAGGCACCTGTGGTATATAAACAGCCCTTTGTATGTGTTGATGCACATCACTTTTCGAAGATTCAGCCAGCTCCTGTGTCATGAAGGCGGTGGTTAGGTCCAACCTGGTGAATGACTCCCCCCCCCACCCCCCACCCCCGGTAACATTGCAAACTGGTCATCCACCTTGGGTAGCAGGTACTGGTCCTGTAGTGAGACTCGGTTAATCGTTACCTTGTAATCTCTGCAGATTCTGACCGTGCCATCGCTTTTCAACACCGGAACAATTGGACGGCCCACTCGTTGAACTCGAATGGCGATATGATTCCTTCGCGTTGGGGTTGGTCCAGTTCGCTCTCGACTTTCTCCCTCATCATGTACGGAACCGCCCGAGCCTTGTGATGGACGGACCATGCAGCGGGGTCTTGATGGATCTGTACCTTGGCGCCTGTGAAGTTGCCGATGCCTGGTTCGAATAGTGAGGGAAACTTGCTCAGCACTTGAGCACATGAGGCATCATCCACTGAAGGTAGTGCTTTGATGTCGTTCCAATTCCATCTAATCTTTTCTAGCCAGCTTCTGCTGACAGCGTTGGGCCATTGCCTGGAACAATCCACAATGATAGGTCATGCAAAGCTCCATCATACGATACTTTCACTGCTGCACTTCCAATGACTGGTATAAGCTCCTTGGTGTAGGTACGCAGCTTTGCATTAATCCGTCTCAGTTTGGGGCTTTATGCTTTATTGTCCCACAGTTTCTCGAAAGCCTTTTGGCTAATTATTGACTGACTCGCACCCATGTCCAACTCCATGGATACTGGAACTCCATTTCATTTGACTTTCAGCATTATAGGAGGGCTCTTGGTGGTGAAGGTATGTACTCCATACACTTCTTCCTCGGGTTGAGTTGCCTGTGCTGCGTGATCCGCGCCGGATCGATCATCCTCTGCCACGTGGTATGTCGCAGCATGTTTGCACATTCGCTGGAGGTGCCCCATTGTTGCGCAGCCTTTGCACACGTAGTGCTTGAATCGATATTGATGAGCCCGATGATTACCCCGCAGCACCAACACGGTGCTAATGGATTCACATTCACCCCCGATGGCGGACTCTGAGTCACTCCAGGTCTTGCAGCCGCAGGCGTATAGGCGCTGTCATATGCAGTTCGGCCTGCTAGTGATGTCATTTTATGCACAGTACTTGCCGGTGAGCTTTGATGTTGAGGAGATATCTATTTGCTGTTATTGTCCGTGGCCATGCTTGCCTGGGCGATCGCGATGTCCCTGCTCAGGTCTAGGGTTTCGGCAGCCAGCAGCTTTCAAAGAATGACCTCGTGGCTGATGCCCAGCATGAAAAAATCCCGCAGCATTTCCCCCAACGCAGCTCCAAAATTGCAAGGTCCCGCAGAGCGACTTAGGTCGGCGACATAATCTGTCACATCCTGGCCCCCAGAGCGATGGTGAGTGTAAAAATGATATGTGGCCATGAGGCCAGAGGTGGTCCCGAACCAGCGTGCACAACTCTGTATATTCCTTCTCTGTTGGTTTTGTTTGTGCGAGCAGATTCTTGATGATGCCGCATATTTTAGGTCCACAGACAGTGAGGAGAACAGCCCTTCACTTGGCCGCATTACTGTCTCCTTCCAGCTCATTGGCCACAAAGTACTGGTCAAGACGCTCGACGAAGGCTTCCCAATCATCACCCTCTATGAACCTCTCTAATATTCCAATGGCAGCTATGGTTGCGTGAAGGTTCGTATTCTGTTACTCATCGCCAGTTCTTCTCTACTCATTGTGTATAGAAAAACTCCACAAGGCTGAGTACTGTGAGCTTAACTTAGTATGACCTTAGTCTTCTTTATTACAACTGCAGAGTGCCTAAACCACATGGCAGCCAACCTTTTATACTGGCCCTGCATGTGTGTGTAGGTGACCATTAGGACTCCAAAAATTGCGCGCTCTGGTGGCAAGTATTACAGTTACGTACATAACACATACCATTCCAGCCCTCATTCCCACTCATTTTCCAAGAGAAGATAGTGAGAGGCCATCAGCCGCCCCAGCTCACCCTACACCTATTAATCCTTGCATTTCTTACCCCCTATCGCTTTCCTCAAATGGGCTCTGTTTCTTTCAAAATTCAACTTGAGCTTTTAAAAAATACTTCAAATTAAACTGAGAAAATATTCTTTCTACCTTTCCCTGATTATACGTGTGTCTCGCTCTCTGATTATTTCTCTTTATTTCACAGTTGCCAATAATTAGAATATTTACATTTTCTGTCAACACATTGCAGGTGATATAAATTTGAAATGTGATCCATGTTTGTTTTTGGAAAATTAAATCAAATTAAGGCATGGGAAGATGTTCTTTCTCTCTCTCTCTTGGTTTAATATGCTTTTTAAAGTATATAGAACACAAATCAAAGCTATAAAAGGTATGTAATCTGTATGTTTTGTCATTTTTCTCTCACGCGCACACACCAATCTACTTTTGGTAGGATTAGGAAGACATTTCACAGCTTTTATCACATCCAAAGTTTTGTTATTCTCCTCCCTTTGAGATGACATAAATTGGGTAGAGTCTGTAACCATGCAGATTGTACACAATTGCTGGAGAAATTCGTTTGATTTGCCATTCCACTTTCTATAACTCTATATATAGTCCTGACTTGAGAGTGCCAAAATTATTTGTAGTTTATGTTCCTTCCAAGTCATCATGTAGAAGAGACTTGCATAACATTACTGTGGGTTGAGTTCAAGTTCAGGTCTACTAAATGCCAGTATCTGTGACAAATGGTTTGCCAATTGGAGATTATTACCATAGCCAATGGAAAGTAGCTGACCTTTGGATGAATTGGCTGATACACGAACTTCACTGCCTGAATATTATGTCAAAAGGGTTCTCCCACAAATCAGTAACTTCTCCGTAGGTATACATTTTGTACTGCATGTGCCAAAGCTTAATACAGATATTTTAACCCTTGAACAGGTGGCAGAATCAAGGTCTCCTGTTTCCCTAGATTAACTGATCTTGTTCTTGCTTCAGGTTTCACCGTCGTATTGAAATAAATATTAAGAATATAGGAATAAAGCTTTTTTAATATCAAGAATAGTTCAATCACTGGAATATTTACTCAAATGTGCGAAGTCCAATAGAGAAAAATACTACTTTACACAATAACATTTTTGAGACAGATAGCACTAAAGTAAGAAATGGTACGGTATCAGGTGGGGTCAGACTAAGAGAGAATACAAGAAGGTCTAAGATAGCTTCATAGTGCATGTGTGTGAATGCATGAAGTGTGGTAAATAAGGTTGGTGAGCTGAAGGCACAAATAAACACATGGGAAGATGATGCTGTGGCGATAACGGAGACCTGGCTCAAAAAAGGGCAGGATTGGTTCTAAATATTCCTGGATATAAGGTGTTCGTGAAAGGTAGGGAAGGAAAGAAAGGAGGTGGGTGGCAGTATTGATTAAGGAGAATATTGCAGCACTGGAGCGAGAGGATGTCCTGGCGGGGTTGAGGACAGAATGTATTTGGTTAGAGTTAAGGAACAATAGAGATGCCATTACACTACTTGGTGTATTCTATAGGCCACCAACTAGTGGGAAGGATATCAAGGAGCAAATTTGAAGGGAAATTACAGAGAGGTGCAAGAACTATATAGGTCTAGACTTTCTACTATGGTTGCTATCGCCCACAAATGGGTGATATTTCCGGCAGTGCTTTTTTTATTTTTCAGGATCGCTGGAATATCGGCCATTTTAAAAAACGCCTTTTTAATTTGGGCGATAGCCTTAGCGATGTGAAATGGGCCTTAGCGATGTATTCAGTCATGCAAGATTGGCGTCCATAGTAACGGCCATTCTGTGTACGCGCGTGTTTTTTTCAGGCAAAGAACTTTCCCCGCGGGAGTTGACAGAGAGAACAGGGGACCTGGTCCCCATCAATAACATAATAGAAGCTTTCTTTTATTCTAGCCCCTGTTGCTTTATAAAATAAAATCTATCAGCCAACTGAGGTGAACTTTATTTCCTTCCTCATGGGATGACATACTAAGTTCTGCTTCTACTTGTAATGTGGACCAGACGGGGAAAAAATCCATGATTAATATTAATGCTGATATTACACTAATGTACTTGTATGTAACTTTTCTCATTTTATTCTCCCATCTCTACTGTGCAGCATATCATTAGTCACCAATACTGGCTGAGAAATTACAGGTCCCATCACTATAAATCGCTATAAATGTCCTTAATTTCTCCTCAACAAATACAAAGTGATTAGATGATTGGCAAGAGTCAGAAAGGCCCTTAAAATTGCAGCTTTTCTTCAGTGTATTTTTGGGCCAATGATCATTTGGGCGAATTGTGGGCGAAATGCCAAAAGTAGCACTCGGCGATAATCTGGGCCATAATCGGGCGCAAGTTTCCATTATAAGCACTATTCTTGGCCTTGCCTGAGAATGACGTCATTTTTTTAAAAAAGTAAGCCAAGCGATGCAGCTCATTTATGTGTGCCGAAAGTTGGGCTGGCAATAAATGGGCGACAATCGGGCACTAGTTTCCACTTTTCAGCAAATATGGGCGATAGCCTGAATCTCAGCTCTTATATGGGCACTAAATGGGTGATGATGTGCTGAAAGTCTAGTCAGATTGGGATAGTAATAGTTTAAAGAGCAGAGAGAAAGAAAGACTTGCATTTATATAGCGCCTTTCATGACCACCGGACGTCTCAAAGCGTTTTACAGCCAATGAAGTACTTTTGGAGTGTAGTCACTGTTGCAATGTGGGAAACACAGCAGCCAATTTATGCACAGCAATCTCCCATAGACAGCAATGTGATAATGACCAGATAATCATTTTTTTTGTTACATTGATTGAGGGATAAATATTGGCCAGGACACCGGGAATAACTCTTCGAAATAGTGCCATGGGATCTTTTATGTCCACCTGAGAGAGCAGATGGGGCCTCGGTTAAGAACCTCATCTGAAAGACGGCACCTCCGACAGTGCAATGCTCCCTCAGCACTGCACTGGGATGTCAGCCGAGATTTATGTGCTCAAGTTCCTGGAGTGGGACTTGAACCCACAACCTTCTGACTCAGGAGCGAATGTGCTACCCATTTGAGTCACAACTGACACAGCGAGGGAAACATTTCTGAAGTGTGTTCAGGAGAACTTTCAACATCAGTACGTTTTTGACCCAGTGAGGGAGGAGGCATTGCTGGATCTCGTCCTGGGGAATGAGGTGGGTCAAGTAGAGCAAGGGTCAGTAGGGGAACATTTAGGGAACAGTGATCACATTATCATGAGGTTTAGACTAGATTATAGAAAAAGATAGGGTGCAATTTATAGTAAAAATACTTAATTGGAGGATAGCCAATGTCAGTGGGTTGAGAACGGATCTGGCCAGGGTAAATTGAAATCAAAGATTGGCTGGCAAAACTGTAATCGAGCAATGGGCTGCCTTTAAAGAGGAGATGGTTCGGGTAAAGTCAAGGTACATTCCCACTCGGGGGAAAGGTAGGGCAACTAAAGCCAGAGCTCCCTGGATGACAAAAGAGATAGAGAATAAGATGAAGTAGAAAAAGGGGGCGTATGACAGATGTCAGTTTGAAAATACAAGTGAGAACCAGGCTGAATATAGAAAGTTCAGAGGGGAATTGAAAAAGGAAATAAGAGGGGCAACGAGAGAGTATGAGAATAGATTGGCAACTCATCATCATAGGCAGTCCCTCGGAGTCGAGGAAGACTTGCTTCCACTCTTAGCATGAGTTCTTAGGTGACTGTACAGTCCAATACGAGAACCACAATCTCTGTCACAGGTGGGACAGGTAGTCGTTGAGGGAAAGGGTGGGCAGGGAGCCTGGTTTTCCGCACGCTCTTTCCGCTGCCCGTGCTTGATTTCTGCATGCTCTCGCCGACTATACTCGAGGAGCACAGCGCCGTCACGAATGCACTTCCTCCACTTAAGGCTGTCTATGGCCAGGGTCAGTGGGGATGTCACACTTTATCAGGGAGGCTTTGAGGGTGTCCTTGTAACGTTTCCTCTACCCGCCTTTGGCTTGTTTGCCGTGGATGAGTTCCGAGTAGAGTGCTTGCTTTGGGAGTCTCGTGTCTGGCATGCGAACTATGTGGCCTGCCCAGCGGAGCTGATCAAGTGTGGTCAGTGCTTCAATGCTGGGGATGTTGGCCTGGACGAGGACGCTAATGTTTGTGTGTCTGTCCTCCCAGGGAATTTGCAGGATCTTGCGGAGACTTCGCTGGTGGTATTTCTCCAGCGACTTGAGGTGTCTACTGTATATGGTCCACGTCTCTGAGCCACACAGGAGGGCGGGTATTTCTATGGCCCTGTAGACCATGAGCTTGGTGGCAGTCTTGAGGGATTGGTCTTCAAGCACTCTTTTCCTCAGGCGGCCGAAGGCTGCATTGGCGCACTGGAGGCGGTGTTGGATCTCGTCATCAATGCCTGCTCTTGTTGATAGGAGACACCCAAGATATGGGAAGTGGTCCAAGATGTTCAGGGCCATGCCGTGGATCTTGATGTCTGGGGAGCAGTGCTATGTAGCGAGGACAGGCTGGTGGAGGAACGTTGTCTTTCTAATGTTTAGCGTAAGGCCCATGCTTTCATGCGGTAAATACGTCGACTATGTTCTGGAGTTCAGCCTTCGTGTGTGCACAGACGTAGGCGTCGTCCGCATACTGTAGCTCGACGACAGAGGTTGGAGTGGCCTTGGACCTGGCCTGGAGACGGCGAAGGTTGAACAACTTCCCACTGGTTCTGTAGTTTAGTTCCACTCCAGCCGGGAGCTTATCAACTGTGAGGTGGAGCATGGCAGCGAGGAAGATTGAGAAGGGGGTTGGGGCGATGACGCAACTAACATAAAAGGGAATCCAAAAGTCTTCTATAGACGTATGAATAGTAAACGGGTAGCGAGAGGAGGGAAGGGCCAGTTAGGGATCAAAAAGGAGACCTATGCATAGAGGGAGAGGGCAGGCATGACTGAGGTACTAAATGAGTACTTTGCATCTGTCTTCACCAAGGAAGAAGATGCTGCCAAAGTCATAGTGAAGGAGGCAGTTGAGATACTGGATGGGATAAAAATTGATAAAGAGGAGACAGTAGAAAGGCTGACTGCACTTAAAGTAGATAGGTCAGCAGGATCAGATGGGATGCATCTTAGGATGTTGAGGGAAGTAAAGGTGAAAATTGTGGAGGTACCGGCCATAATCTTCCAATCCTCCTTGAATATGGAGGTGGTGCCAGAGGGCTGGAGAATTTCAAATGTTATACCTGTTGTGTAGGCATGCCTGTTCACTGCGTGATGTCTGTAACACTGTCATGCAACATTGAATGTACCCTTGTACTATACACACCTTACCGGTACACGAGAGGGTACTGTTGTTGGAGACCCAGGGGTTGCCTGCACACGGCAGGTAACCCAGTATAAAAAGGAACACACAGCTTGTTGTCAGCACTCAGGAGCTGCTCAGTTAAAGCACTATACCCTGCCTCATGGAGTCATTCCTAAAGGTGCCTACATACACCACAACTGGTGACGGGAATACGGGATCACGAACTACACACTCAACATGTCTAACCTCAGCAACTTTCAGCAATTTACAGAGGGGGAAGATTGGATGCTTTTGTGGAAAGATTGGAACACTTCTTTATAGCCAATGACCTGTTCAAAAAAGGGTGTCAGAATAAACACAGCAACTAGAGGCCAAACAGTTGAACCTAGGTAATGGGGAAGCTTTTAGAAGTGATAATCCTGGACAAAATTAACAGTCACTTGGACAATTGTGGGTTCATTAAGGAAAGCCAGCAGGGATTTGTTAAAGTCAAATCATGTTTAATTAACTTGATTGAATTTTCTGATGTGGTAATAGAGAAGGTTGATGAGGGCAATGCGGTTGATGCCAAAGGCGGGCAAAGGAAACGTTACAAGGACACCCTCAAAGCCTCCCTGATAAAGTGCAACATCCCCACTGACACCTGGGAGTCCCTGGCCAGAGTCCGCCCTAAGTGGAGGAAGTGCATCCGGGAGGGCGCTGAGCACCCCGAGTCTCGTCGACAAGAGCATGCAGAAAGCAAGCACAGGCAGTGGAAGGAGCGTGCGGCAAACCAGACTCCCCAACCACCCTTTCCTTCAACGACTGTCTGTCCCACCTGTGACAGGGACTGTGGTTCTTGTTATGTATGGAGAAAGAGTCAGACTGAACACTGTGAGCTCAAAGTAATGTGTGACCGTAGTCTTTTATTGCAAGTCTTCAGAGTGCCTCTCCAAACTGTGAGGCCTCCTTAAATACCTGTGCTCCCAAGGGATTATGGGATCCCTTGCGACTCCAGGGGATGAACCCTCTGGAGGCTGTACAGAGTAAATACAAGTTTACATATATAATAACACTCCCCCGCACCCCCCCAAAGTCAATAGTGTAACTATTTACAATGTGAGTCGATCTGGGACCTTCCTTGCCCTGGTTGATTGTCTCGGTGTGAAAGCTGGTGTTGTTGAATCATTTGTTGGACCCTCGCTGGGCAGCTGTGCAGCTGGCCTTGCTGGGCTGCCTGGTGCGTTAGGTCCTGCTGGGCTGCTGTGGCTGATGGGTTCTGCTTCGTGGTCAACCGTGGTGCCGGTTGCCACTGGTGTGTGTGTTGGGGGATCAGAAAAGGTAGGGTCCAAGGTGGATTGCTCAGGATAATCCGTGAATCTGAGTTTGATTTGGTCCAAGTGTTTCCGGAGATTGAGTCCATTTGAAAGTTTGACCCGAAACACCCTGCTCCCCTGTTTGGCCACGACAGTGCCGGGAAGCCACTTGGGATCTTGTCCATAATTCAATACAAATACAGGATTATTGATTTCAATCTTACGTGACACATTTGAGCTATCATGGTATGCACTTTGTTGAAGCCGCCTGCTCTCTACCTGTTCATGTAGATCAGGGTGAACTAATGAGAGCCTTGTCTTAAATGCTCTTTTCATGAGCAGTTCAGCAGGTGGGATCCCAGTGAGTGAGTGGGGTCTCGTGTGGTAGCTAAGCAGGACTCGGGATTGGCGAGTCTGCAGTGAGCCTTCAGTTACCCTCCTCAAGCCTTGCTTGATGGTTTGCACTGCTCTATCTGCCTGACCATTGGACGCTGGTTTAAACAGCGCAGATGTGACATGTTTGATCCCGTTACGGGTCATGAATTCTTTGAACTCAGCACTGGTAAAACATGGCCTGTTGTCGCTCACCAGGACATCGGGTAGGCCGTGTGTGGCAAACATGGCCCGCAGGCTTTCGGTAGTGGCTGCTGACGTGCTAGCCGACATTATCTCGCATTCAATCCACCTGGAATATGCGTCTACAACCACAAGGAACAATTTACCCAAGAACGGGCCTACATAGTCGACATGTACCCTAGACCATGGTTTGGATGGCCAAGACCATAAACTTGGTGGCGCCTTCCTGGGTACATTGCTTAACTGCGAGCATGTATTACATCTGTGAACGCAGGACTCTAAGTCTGCATCGATACCGGGCCACCACACGTGGGATCTGGCTATCGCTTTCATCATTACGATGCCTGGGTGTATACTGTGGAGGCCATTGATGAAGGTGTCTCTGCCCTTCTGGGAACCACTACTCGATTACCCCACAGAAGGCAGTCTGCCTGTATAGACATTTCACCTTTGCGCCGCTGGAACGGCTTTATCTCTTCCTGCATTTCCACTGGGACACTGGACCAGCTCCTGTGAAGCACACAGCTTTTGACTGGAGATAAAAGGGGTCCTGGCTTGTCCAGGTTTTGATCTGCCGATCAACGAGGGGTGATTGCCCACTCTCAAATGCTTCCATAACCATGGCTAAATCTGCAGGCTGCGACATTTCCAGCCCCATGGTGGGCAATTGCAGCCTACTGAGAGCGTCGGTGCAGTTTTCTGTGCCTGGCTGATGGTGCAGTAGTATGCGGACAACATGAGCGCCCATCTCTGGATGCGGGCCGATGAGTTGGTATTTATCCCTTTACTCTCGGAAAACAGGGATATTAGTGGCTTATGGTCAATTTCCAAGTCGAATTTTCGCCCAAATAGGTATTGATGCATTTTCTTTACCCCATAGACACACGCTAATGATTCTTTCTCAATCATGCTGTAGGCTCTCTCAGCCTTAGAGGGGGGATTCTGACTTAGAGGCGTTCAGTCATAATCCCACAGATGGTAGCTTCGCACTTGCATAACTTGCATAAGCAACCAGTTGCAGTTTCCCGAAATCATTAGCTTGTTGCAATACACACCCGACGCCATATGACGACGCATCAAGTGCTAGTACGAAACGCTTACATGGATCATATAACATAAGCAATTTGTTTGAGCATAACAATTTTCTCGCTTTTACAAAGGCATTTTCTTGGCTTTTGCCCCAAACCCATTCATCCCCTTTTCATAGTAAGACATGCTGTGGTTCTAACAGTGTGATTAGACCCGGTAAGAAGTTACCAAAGTAGTTCAGGAGTCCCAGAAATGACCGCAGCTCCGTCACATTCTGTGGCCTCGGTGCGTTCTCAATTGTCTCCGTCTTTGCGTTGGTGGGCCTGAAGCCGTCTGCCGCAATCCTCCTTCCCAAGAACTCCACTTCAGGCACTAGGAAAACGCACTTCGAGCGTTTTAACCTGAGCCCCACATGGTTGATTCAATTAAGAATCTCCTCCAGGTTCTGCAGATGCTCGACTGTGTTCCGACCTGTGACCAAGATGTCGTCCTGGAAGACCACGGTGTGCGGGACTGACTTCAGTAAGCTTTCCATGTTTCTCTGGAATATCGCCGCCGCAGATCGAATTCCAAATGGCATCTGTTATAAATAAAAATACATTTATGCATGTTGATGCAGGTGTGGGCCTTTGATGATTCCTCCAGTTCCTGCGTCATGTAGGCTGAAGTCAGATCCAGCTTCTTGAACGTCTTTCCTCCCGCCGGCATTGCAAAGAAGTCATCTGCCTTTGGTAGTGGATATTGGTCCTGCAGGGAGAAACGATTGATAGTTACTTTGTAATCGCCGCAGATTCTGACGGTGCCATCTCTCTTGAGGACTGGGACAATGGGACTGGCCCACTCGTTGAACTCGATCGGTGAAATGATGCCCTCTCTTTGCAGCCGGTCTAGTTTGATCACTACCCTTTCTCTCATCATGTACGGTACTGCTCTCGCCCTGTGATGGATGGGTCGCACCCCCGAAATTAGGTGGACCTGCACTTTTGCTCCTTGGAATTTCCCAATACCTGGTTTGAACAGCGAAGAGAACTTGTTTAAGACCTGGGCACACGAAGTGTCATCGACGAACAAGAGTGCTCGGATGTCGTCCCAGTTCCAGTGTATCTTTCCCAGCCAGCTCCTGCCGAGCAGCATGCAACCCTCGCCCGATACCACCCAGAGTGATAGCTTGTGCACCGCTCCATCGTAGGAGACTTTTACGGTAGCACTGCCGATTACGGGAATCAGTTCTTTTGTATAAGTTCTTAGTTTTGTGCGTACTGGCGTTAAGGCTGGCCTTAAGGCCTTGTTGCACCACAATTTATCGAAAGTCTTTTTGGACTGGCTCGTGCCTGTGTCCAGCTCCATTGACACTGGGAGTCCATTTAGTTCAAAATTCAGCATTATCGGGGGACAATTCGTGTACCCCATGTACCTCTGCCACCTCGGACTGAGGCTCTGGTTCGTCGTGATCCTCCGTGGATCTGTCCTCCTCTGCAACATGGTGGTTTGCAGGTTTAGCAGGATTTGCAGCTCGTCTGCACATACGTTGGAGGTGTCTCATTTTTCCACAGCCCTTGCAAACATACCCTTTGAATCAGCATGAATGGAAATGATGATCACCCCTGCAGCACCAACAAGGTGTTAATGGCCTTGCATTCATCACCCATGATGGTGGACTCTGAGACATCTGCGGATGATCAGCTGCAGGCATGTGTGACCTACCCTGTACGTTACGATTCGAAAACAACATCACTTTGTTCACAGTACTTGTAGCAGCACTTGTGTGCTGAGAGATTTTCTTTGTATTGTCACTGGTGGCAATGAATGCCTGGGCTATCGCAATGGCCTTACTCAAGGTTGGGGTCTCTACAGTCAAAAGTTTGCAAAGTATGGTTTCGTGGCCAATGCCAAGTACAAAAAAGTCTGTGAGCATGTGCTCCAAATGTCCTTCAAATTCACAATGTCCTGCAAGGTGTCATAGCTCGGCGACATAACTCGGCACTTCCTGGCCTTCAGACCTTTTGTAGGTGTAGAACCGGTACCTCGCCATCAGAATGCTTTCTTTTGGTTTCAAATGCTCTCGGACCAGTGCGCACAAATCATCATACGATTTCTCCATGGGTTTTGCTGGAGTGAGCAGATTCTTCATGAGGCCATACGTTGGTGCCCCACAGACGGTGAGGAGGATAGCCCTTCGTTTGGCAGCGCTCTCTTCCCCATCTAGCTCATTGGCCACAAAGTATTGGTCGAGTCGCTCCACAAAAGTTTCCCAATCATCTCCCGCCGAGAATTTCTCCAGGATGCCCACTGTTCTCTGCATCTTTCCGTTCGCTATCTGTATCTCGTCGCCAGTTGTTACATATGGAGAAAGAGTCAGACTGAACACTGTGAGAGCTCAAAGTAAAGTGTGACCATAGCCTTTTATTGCAGGTCTCCAGAGTGCCTCTCCAACCTGTGAGGCCTCCTTAAGTACCTGTGCTCCCAAGGGATTATGGGATCACTTGGGACTCCAGGGGATGAGCCCTATGGTGGCTGTACAGAGTAAATACAAGTTTACATATATAACAGTTCTCGTATTGGACTGTTGAGCCACCTAAGAACTCATTTTAAGAGTGGAAGCAAGTCTTCCTCGATTTCGAGGAACTGCCTATGAGGGGCAGCATGGATATGAAATTAGCTCAGTGACAGGAAACATAGAGTAGTGGGGAACGGTTGATTTTCAGACTGGAGGAAGGTATACAGTGGTGTTCCCCAGGGGTCGGTACTCGGACCACTGCTTTTCTTGATATATATTAATGACTTGGACTTGGGTGGACAGAGCACAATTTCAAAATTTGCATATGACACAAAACTTGGAAGTACAGTGGACAGTGAGGAGGAGAGTGATAGACTTCAAGAAGTCACAGACAGGCTGGTGGAATGGGCGGACATGTGACAGATGAAATTTAATGCAGAAAAGTATTAGCTGCACTGCCGTCTTTCAGATGAGACGTCACACCTTGGCTCCCATCAGCTCTCTCAGGTGGACGTAAAAGATTGCACGGCAGAAGAAACAAACATCACTAAAACAGATTATCTGATCATTATCACACTGCTATTTGTGGGAGCTTGCTGTGTGCAAATTGGCTGCCGCGTTTCCTACAGAACAACAGTGACTACATTCTGTGGAATTTGCTGCTTCAGAGAGCTGTGGAAGCTGGGTCATTGAATAAATTTAAGACAGAGATATACAGTTTCTTAACTGATAAGGGAATAAAGGGTTATGGAGAGCGGGCGTGGAAGTGGACCCGAGTCCTTGATCGGATCAGCCATGATCATATTAAATGGCGGAGCAGGCTCGAGGGGCCGTATGGCCTACTCCTGCTCCTATTTCTTATGTTCTTATTTCACAAGTACTTCATTGGCTGTAAAGTGCTGTGGGACTGAGGTTGTGAAAGGTGCTATAGAAATGCAAGTCTTTCTTTTTCTTTCAGTTGCTCTGCATCCCTGGCGACTACTGTGATTTCCTGCGGGGCTCAGCTTTGGATAGACTATACCGCCAATCTCAAAGTCTGATCACCAAATTGCAATCAATGGGTACTAACTCTGAGCAGCTGAGCCGGGAGTTGAATCTCACCATGCATAATGTTCCTACCATTGAGACAGTGTGCTTTCCATGCAGCGCACACCACAGCTAATACTTTCCCAGCGGGTGGGAGAAAAAAATCACCATGCAAACTAGCTGCTCTCTCACAGCCCTGAGCCAGATGCTGAGAATAGGAATGAGCTGCGAGCTGTTCCTGTTAATCAGTCAATGTGTGGTACCTAGAGGATTATCTTCGACTGAAATATTGGCATTCTTAACACTGCCCCTCTTCATGTGATTCGTGCCTGCTGACAATTGTTGCCATGGTTACTGGGAATGTGGAAGGTGAATTCTGAGCACTGTACTGAATCCTTTCTGTAGTATGTTCTCAGACGCCTAGCTAGTTGGATTCTGTTTATTTAACTTCATTTTGAAATACTGAACTGTGCTGCATTGTTCTGAGTTTCTTCTAAATGCGCAGAAGGTGCAAGGAGTGTTTTTCTGTTCCTAGACCTGACAAACCGTTTAATTTGAGCTTTTACTTAGAAATAAAATGATAGAAAATACTTTGATTCCAGTTTTCCCTTGGTCACCTGGAAGAACATGGTGTTAAGGGGCTCCCACTTCTGTTGATATTACTGCGTGGACCATGGTCAGCTCCTGGTCCCCACCTGGCCTAGTGCAGGGAAGTTGCAGCAATGGTTTGGTGAGGGTGAGAGAAAATTTGTTTCAATGAGTGTGGGTTGAAATATCTCGTGTGCCAGCCTGGAGCTTTTCTCTGGCAAGCAAAGACCCACACTGTTCCTCTAAAGAACCCTATGCCCAGTGAAAATGATTGTGATTCTGTTCATCAACAGACATCCTTTGCATGCAAGTAGACTTCTATCCCCATCCAGGTAGGTGCTCGAAACAAGCACTCTACTCCGATCTACGTCACGGCAGGCGAGCCCCAGAAGGGCAGAGAAAACACTTCAAGGGCACTCTTGAAAAAATGTAACATCACCAAATCTTGGGAATCCCTGGCCCAAGACCGCTCAATGGAGGAGGAGCATCCGGGAAGGCACCGAACACTTTGCGTCTCTTCCCCTGGAGCACGTGGAAGCCAAGCACAAACAGCGGAAGGAGCGTACGACAAATCAAGCACCCCACCCAATCCCTCCAACCACCGTCTGCCCCACCTGTGACAGAGACTGTAGGTCCCGCATTTGTCTCATCAGTCACCTGAGAACTCATTGTAGTGTGGAAGCAAGTCATCCTCGACTCCGGGGGACTGCATAATAAGAAGACGAGGTGTCTAGAATACACAGGAATACCTATTGTTGACCAAATTCTTTGAAGAATACTTCATACTTGGTCATTTAACCATGAGGAGCCAACCATCCTGGCTGCGTAAGAATAATTAGCAACCATTGACAGCTTAAATACCAACTTAAACTAATCTTTTGGCTACTTTAAGTTGAGATCTTAGCCTTACCTGAACAGCACTTAATTTGCGTTTGAAATTGTGGAACTGACAGTTTAAGGTCTCCACAGAATCCAATGTGATTGTAACCTTGTTCTAAACATTCTGAAGCGGGACAAGATCCAGACCAATCATATCCTGGTCTGGAGATTTCAGATAGTTTGTTTATATATGCCCAGGGCTCTGGTCTCCTTTATATTTCTGCTTCAAGTTCTGTTAAGAATGAATCCTTTGTCACACAGCAGTATTGTGCTGCAACACTGACATCACAATTAGCTGTCTGAGACTCATCACCACCTTTTCAGCTCTGAGTTTAACATACGAACATACGAACAATGACAGTCAGGTAAAGTCCATCGGGTCCATCGAGCCAGTCCCACAGAATTGCAATACCTTGTGTATCACAACAAATACACTCCACCCCACCCCAAACCATGTGGTCTCCTGGGAGAGGCAAAAGAACAGATTAAAAACCCAGGCCAATTTGGGGAAAAAATCTGGGAAATTCCTCTCCGACCCATCTAGGTGATCGAAACTAGTCCTGGAGATTACTGAATCGTTACATCCTCAAAGAACTCCAGCAAATTTGTCAAACGTGACTTCCCCTTCATAAATCCATGCTGACTCAGCCTGACCGAATTTTGCTTTTCCAAATGTCCTGCTACTGCTTCTTTAATAATGGACTCTCATGTATCTTACATTATTATATATAATTGTATCCTAACATGCTATACATGACTGTAATAAGATATGACCTGTAACCACCAGCATACCTTACCACCAGGGATGCACTTGCAAGAGACAGGTATATAAGGACAGGTCTCAGGCAAGTGCAGCATTCCAGAGCTGTGAAATAAAGGTGCAGGTCCAGAGTGACCTTGACTTCACTACATGCCTCGTGTGAATCTGTACTGAGGGGACAGGACTTTACAGTGGCGACAAGTTACGGGATTACAGAATCCACAGAATGGCGAACAACGGATCAGATGAAAAGTACAATGCTGGAGACAATTGGGAGGACTTTATAGAAAGACTCCAGCAAAGCTTTCTAACCAAAGACTGGTTAGGAGACAACAAAGCAGACAAGAGAAGAGCCCATCTCTTGACCAGCTGTGGCTCGAAAACATACGCTTTAATGAAGGATCTGCTGGCACCCAAGAAACCAGCAAGCAAGTCGTTTGAAGAATTGAGCACCTGAAGACCTGGTAAGAGACCACCTGAAGACAGCGAGCAGCCTACACATGGCCAGACACAGGTTCTACAACTACAGACACTGTGTGGGCCAGAGCATACCCGACTTCGTGGTGGAACTTCGGAGGTTGGCTAGTTTATGTGAGTTCTCCGATGAACTGAGGAGAGAAATGCTGAGAGACTTTTTCATTGAAGGTATACGCCGCACAGGCATATTCCGAAAGCTCATAGAGACCAAGAACCTGACCTTAGAGGCAGCAGCACTGGTTGCACAGACATTCTTGGTAAGGGAAGAAGAAACGAGGTTGATTTACAATGCAGGTACGACAACTAACGAAATATCGGAACAAGAAGTTCACAGCATTAAACAAGCTGCTACCCCCATACACAGACAAAACCGGGAGAACAGATTCTCGACAGCAGGCAGTGGCACCAGAAGCCATCAAGGGCCACAGGAATGGCCGTTCACACCTCATCAACCCACAATGCGAGCAATCAACTACAAACTGAGAGAAGCTCAAGAGAGATCAGCCAGACGCAGCTCATTCTTTGGGAACAATAGAAGCAGTCTGTGCTGGAGGTGTGGGGGTGGGCATTCGTCAAGGGGATGTCGATTTCAGCAGGCTGTTTGCAGGAACTGTAAATACACAGGGCATTTGTCCCGCCTGTGCAAAACAAACAGCAGCTCGGTTGGTATACGAATCGGAGGGGTCGGAAAGTGGACCATAAGACGGTGGGGACAGTACCCGGGACACCGATGTACAGCGGGTCAACACGATCAATGGCCGCTGCTCCTACAACAGGGCACCTCTTATAATGATGAGGGTCCTACTCAACGGGATATCTGTCAACATGGAGCTGGATACGGGAGCGAGTCAATCTCTCATGGGCACTCAACAATTTGAACAACTGTGGCCGCATAAAAGAGACAGACCAAATCTCACAAGGGTCGACACCAAACTAAGGACCTATACCAAAGAAATCGTACCAGTCCTCGGCAGCGCCATGCTCTCTGTCACACACAAAGGGATAGTGAACCAACTTCCCCTGTGGATTGTCCCCGGAGACCCCCCAGCACTGCTGGGGAGAAGCTGGCCGGCAAAACTAAACTGGAAATGGGATGATGTCCATGCCATGTCATTAGAGGAATGGACCTCCTGCTCAACAGTTATAAAGTGATTTGAACATCTCTTTCAGCCAGGTGTGGGCACTTTCAAAGGGGTCAAAGTCAAAATCTACATCACAAAGGATGCTAGACCGGTCCATCACAAGGCTAGAGCTGTACCCTATGTGATGAGGGAAAAGATTGAACACGAACTAGACTGGCTTCTGCGGGAAGGCATTATATCACCTGTGGAATTTAGCGACTGGGCAAGTCTCATCGTCCCAGTCATGAAGCCTGATGGATCCGTACGAATCTGTGGGGCCTACAAATCTACCATAAACAGAGTCTCCCTACAGGACCAGTACCCGCTGCCCAGAGCGGAGGACTTATTTGCCACATTGGCTGGAGGTAAACTTTTCTCAAAATGAGATCTCACATCGGCGTATATGGCGCAAGAATTGACCGAGGAATCCAAGCTACTCACCACCATCAACACACATCCGAGGCCTTTTCATGTACAATCGATGCCCATTCGGCATCAGGTCGACAGCTGCCATATTCCAGCGCAACATGGAGAGTCTGCTCAAATCCATCACGGGGACGGTTGTATTTCAAGACGACATACTTATCACGGGCAGGGACACCGACTCCCATCTCCGTAATTTGGAGGAAGTACTAAAGCAGTTGGATCAGGTAGGCCTACGAGTCAAGAAATCCAAGTGCCTGTTTCTCGCACCCAAGGTTGAATTTTTGGGCAGAAGGATTGCCGCTGATGGAATCTGCCCAACAGAGTCCAAAACAGAAGCAATTCGCCTGACACCTAGGCCCCGGAATGTCTCAGAACTGCGCGCCTTTCTCGGGCTACTCAATTACTTTGGGAACTTTATGCAGAACTTAAGCACGCTGCTGGAGCCTCTCCATGTGCTACTCAGGAAGGGGTGCGATTGGTTTTGGGGGGACGCCCAGGAACGCGCCTTCAATAAGGCACGCAACCTTCTGTGTTCCAACAGTGTTTTGACTTTCTTTGATCCAGGTAAAAAGCTAGTTCTCACATGCGATGCGTCAACGTATGGGGTCGGGTGCATTTTGCAATATATCAATTGTGCGGGCAAATTACAACCCATAGCTTATGGCTCCAGGTCACTTTCGCGGGCGGAGCGCGGGTATCGAATGATAGAGAAGGAGGCGCTCGCGTACGTGTATGGTGTCAAAAAGATGCACCAATACCTTTTCGGGGCCAAGTTCACATTAGAAACCGACCACAAGCCCCTCACGTCCCTCCTATCCGAGAGCAAGGCAATAAATGCCAACGCCTCGGCGCGAATTCAACGATGGGCACTCATGCTGGCGTCCTACGACTATACCATAAGGCACAGACCAGGCACAGACAACTGTGCCGACGCGCTCAGCAGGCTACCCCTGGCGACCACGGAAGGGTCTGACGAACAGGACTGTGAGATAGTCATGGCAACCAATGCCTTTGAGTCCACAAGTTCGCCCATGACGGCTCGCCAAATCAGAGCCTGGACGGCCAGCGACCCCATATTATCCTTCGTAAAAAGATGTGTCCTAACCGGTGACTGGGCAGAGGCTCGCGATGCCTGCATGGAGGAATTAAAACCCTTTCACAGGCGCATGCATGAGCTATCACTGCAGCCGAGTCGGCATGCCTCTGCAAGACAGAGAGGCATTTGTCCGGGAGCTCCACCGCGAGCACCCGGGGATCGTTCTCATGAAGGCCATAGCCAGATCCCACGTCTGGTGGCCTGGTATTGACGGGGACTTGGAGCTCTGCGTCTGAAGGTGCACCATTTGTGCCCAACTCAGCAATGCCCCCAGGGAGGCTCCCCTGAGCCCCTGGCCCTGGCCTACAAAACCGTGGTCGCGGGTGCACGTGGACTATGCGGGCCCATTTATGGGCAAAATGTTCCTCGTAGTTGTAGATGCATTTTCAAAGTGGATCGAATGCACCATTTTAAACTCGAGCACAACCTCCACCACTGTGGAGAGGCTCGCAACCATGTTTGCAACGCATGGAATCCCTGACATATTGGTCAGTGACAATGGTCTGTGTTTCACCAGCGCAGAATTCCAAGATTTTATAATTGACCACGGCATAAATCACATCAAGACGGCACTGTTCAAGCTGGCCTCCAACGGCCAGGTGGAGAGAGCAGTGCAAATCATTAAACAAGGCATGCTTAAAATCCAAGGTCCCACGCTGCAGGGTAGCCTGTTGCGATTGCTGCTGGCATACAGATCTCGTCCACGCTCACTGACTGGGATCCCCCCCGCGCAACTGTTGATGAAAAGGACTTTAAAAACAAGGCTCTCATTAATCCTCCCAGACATGCATGAAATCGTTGAGGCAAAGCGCCGTAAGCTGACTGAGTACCATGACAGAAATTCGAGGGGGAGATGGAATGAGATTGGGGACAAAGTGTTTGTATTAAACTATGGCAGGGGTCTCAAATGGCTTGCAGGGACAGTAACGGGCAAGGAAGGAAACAGGCTACTGGTGGTACAAATGGACAATGGCAAAACCTGCCGGAGGCATGTAGACCAAGTCAAAAGCAGATTTACCAACAGCACTGTGGAACCAGAGGCAGACTACAATGTGGAACTCGCACTACACCTGGTGGACAGACAAAGGGAACAACCTGAGGAAAGGGCAATCCCAACAGACAGCCCAGGCGAGTCAACAACAATCACACCAATCAAAACAGACAGCCCAGGCGAGATACCAGCAACCACACCCAAAGAAAAACAGACACCAAGGCAAACAACTGAACCACAACTCAGACGCTCCACGTGAGAACGTAGACCACCTGAGAGACTGAACCTATAAAGACAATAAGACCTTGGGGGAGGGTGATGTCATGTATCTTACATTATTATATATAACTGTATCCTAACTTGCTATACATGACTGTAATAAGATATGACCTGTAACCACCAGCATACCTTACCACCAGGGGTGCACTTGCAAGAGACAGGTATATAAGGACAGGTCTCAGGCAAATGCAGCATTCCAGAGCTGTGAAATAAAAGGTGCAGGTCCAGAGTGACCTTGACTTCACTACATGCCTCGTGTGAATCTGTACTGAGGGGACAGGACTTTACAGACTCCAACATTTTCCCAACCACAGATGTTAGGCTAACTTGTCTATAGTTTCCTGCTTTTTGTCTGCTTTCTTTTTTTAAATAGGGGCGTTACATTTGCAGTTTTCCAATCTGCTGGGACCGCCCCAGAATCCAGGGAATTTTGCTAAATTGAGTGTAAACCACCAATCCCTAAAAGCATTCTGTGTGCTGAAAATCAGCTTAAATTAATTAATTTCTGGGTGGGAAAGTAGGTACAATTAATTTAATCTCCCCAGGATGTTGGAGAAAATCTAGCACACCCAAACTGAATTAAATAGAATACAGCCCGAGACTGAAACTCAATCAGAGCGAGAAGAATATCATTCTGGGGATGCTTGAGTGGAAGCACAAAGCACTGACTACAAACCAGCAAGGTCACCTGAAGAATTATTGCATGAAATCTTATATTTCGTACTTTAGGAACAATAGCTGGGCTAGGGTATGTAAATGGATGGCAGCTTTTGTAAAGACATAGATTTTCGGCTTTGCTGATTTTGGGGCGTTAATGGCGGCAGGACGTTCCTGACAGCACCCGGGAATAGTTTGCGCCTCAGTCAGCAAAATTGGGCAGCTGGGCCCTGAGTGTGGGGTGGAGCGCTAAAGGAGGCGTTACACACCTCTCTCAGGGCGCTAGGCCGGCTGAGCATGGGAAAATCCCGAGCTAAACAGCCGGCCTCGGAGCACTCTGAGAGAGGCCCGGGGAGAAGAAAGTAAACCTGAAAAGAAAACACCAAAAATATTCCCAATAAATAACTCCCGCCACCACAACATAAATCGCAAAAAAAAAACAACCACACTTACCTGAGGTGGACATTACTTAGCTCCCTGCAGCCGCTACAGCTGAGACCGCCCGCTTTCACAGGCGGTCACAGTAGGGGGCGCTCTACGGAGCGCTACGGAAGGGGCGGGACCCAAAAATCGAGCTGGTGTCGCAACCAGGGGCGTTGCACACCGGCTCGCCTCTCCCGGGCGGTACTGCTCCGCGCCCCGACGAAACCGGCCCCGAAAACCCCACGGGGCGCTGGAAGCTGGCCGCCTGCCAGGAAGAGTTCACCGCCGCCATTGTCGCCCCTCCTGGGAGAAACCAGAGGCAGCACCAAACAGAGAATCCAGCCCATGGAGGGTTATTTTGGCCAAAGGGTGCAAACAGACCGTAAATGGGTGCTGTGTTAATAAGAAATGCCTGGTTGCAAGCTTGGAATTAGCACACAGTTTTGGAGCAGTATACCTGGGCTCCACTTACCCACTTCCGCTGAAAGTGTGGAGTGCACTGGCTAACACACAGCAGTACGTTGCAGGATGGCTCAGGGACCGAGGGAGAGGGTGCACAGTTGCTGGGCCCATCACTGAAGGTCCTGGTGGTGGAGGTCCAGAAGAAGAGGGGTGCCCGGACACCACCTCGTCCTCCTGTCCCCCCTGTCCCTCCTGTCCCTCTCACCCTCCTGTCCCCCCTCACCCTCCTCACCCTCCTGTCCCCCCTGTCCCTCCTCACCCTCCTCTCCCTCCTCAACCTCCTGTCCCAACTGTCCCCCGCACCCTCCTGTCCCCCCTGTCCCTTCTCACTCTTCTCTCCCTCCTCACCCTCCTCTCCCTCCTCACCCTCCTGTCCCAACTGTCCCCCTCACTCTCCTGTCCCCCCTCACCCTCCTGTCCCTCCTCACCCTCCTGTCCCTCTTCTCCCTCCTCACCCTCCTCTCCCCCCTCACCCCCCCATCTCCCCTGTCCCTCCTCACCCCCTGTCCCCCTCACCCTCCTGTCACTCCTGTCCCCCCTCACCCTCCTCTCCCTCCTCACCCTCCTCTCCAAACTGTTCCCTCACCCTCCTGTCCTTCCTGTGCCCCTCACCCTCCTGTCCCCCTCACCTTCCTGTCCCCCCTCACCCTCCTCTCCCTCCTCACCCTCCTGTTTCTCCTCACCCTCCTGTCCCAACTGTCCCCCTCACCCTCCTGTCCCTCTTGTGCCCCTCACCCTCCTGTCCCCCTCACCCTCCTGTGCCCCTCACCCTCCTGCCCCTCCTGTCCCTCTCTCCTGCACAGCTGGTGCCGCTCTGCCTGGCCACATCCCCTCCTCTCATTACTCCTCAGACCAAGGAGGAGCCCTAATTACATGCCTATAACCAAGCACTCTCTTTTTCCTATAAGATGTCTCATAAGAAGTGTAGAATAGCTTAGTCTAATTAGGGGAATTTGTCAGAGAATTTCCAGAATAAATGTTGGTAGTGTTGGGGAAGTCTTGACAAAATGTCCCAGAAAGTCACCCGATGTGTTTCAAAAATCCTCTTCAAACCTGCAGCACCAAGTAAACAGCAAAAGGTGATATACCTTTAACTAGCGCTCGTAATCCTCAGCAACAACTTGTTTACTCGCAATCAGCTGGGCACTGTTAGGAAAGTGTGTTAGGTCAAGCGCTATTCACCAAAATGCCGCGCAGTATCCTCAATGAACATTCACAGGCAATTTAAGTGTCAATCGGCCCCTTAATGTTCCTCCAGGTGTCCGTTCCGAGCATTGACTTCAACTCCTTTACCAAGATGGCGCCTCGCACCAAATGTGGGCTAAACCAGCATTGCAGCCTTAGCTCCCAGCCCAGCGCCCAAAGTATCTGGGGAAAATCGCCCCATGTAGTTTATACAATTAACAACAAAAACAGCCTACATTTATACCACATTTAATTTGGAAAAATATCCAAAGTTACTTCACAGAGGCATAATGTGACAAAAATGGATGTCAATCTAAAGGAGGTGATATTAGGGTCACTAAAAGCTTGGTCACAAATATGGGGCTTAAGTGTCTATTTAAAGTGGAGAGGGAGATGTTGAGGCAGAGGGGTTCAGGGAGAAATTTTCAGAACGCGAGGTCTAGACGACTGAAGGCATAGCCACGAATAGTGGGTGAAGGGATTGGGGAGTGCACAAAAGACCAGAGTCAGAGGAGTGGAGAGTTTGCGAGGGAGAGTGAACCATAGGGCTAGCGGATAGGGAATGGTGAGGCCATGAAGGATTTAAACATGAGGACGAGAATTTAAATTAGAGGCGCTGGTTCTTGTTCTCGCAATGTGGTCCAGCAAGATCGAGGGTGATGGGTGAGCAGGACTTGGTGCAGGATAGGATACGGGCAGCAGAGATTTGGTCGAGCTAAGTTTAGAGAGGGTGGAGGATGGAAGGAGAGTGTTGGAACAGTCGGGTCTGGAGGTGACAAAGGCCCAATAATGTGGGGAATTGAAAGCTTGAGCACATCCGGGAATTTCCTTGGGGGTGTCGGGGACGGGGGCGGGGGGTGAGAGTGGTTACCCAGTCGCCATAGTTTCAACAAAGCACCAGATCGATGTGTAACTAGGGTTTCCGCCGATCTTCTGCCAGAGTTACGGTGGGCGGTACGGTGAACCCCAGGAAATTCCCAGTGTACATCGCCAGTTTGTCGCTAGTAAGAAAGACTTGCATTTGTACAGTGCCTTTCACAACTTGAAGACATCCCAACGCGCCTCACAGTCAATGAAGTACTTTTGAAGTCAAAACAGAAAATGCTTGAAATACTCAGCAGGCCAAGCAACATCTGTGGAGAGAGAAGCACAGGTAACGTTTCAGGTCGATGACCTTTCATGCAAACTAGAAGTTAGAGATTTAACAGGTTCTGAGCAAGTGTAGAGACAGGGGAAAAGTATGGGTAGGAAACAACAAAAGGGAAGGTCTACGATAGCGCGGAGGGCAGGAGTGATTAAAGGACAAAAGGGATGATGGTGCAAAGTAAAAGTGGGTGATAATGGGATAAGTATTTTTGAAATATACTCACGCTTGTAACGCAGGAAACACGGCAGCCAATTTGCGAATAGCCAGGTCCTACAAACAGCAAGGTGATAATGATTCAGGGCTTTGCACACTTGGAGGGCAGGTGCAGTCTGTGATAATGTGATAATCTGTTTTTTAGCGATGTTGATTGAGGGAGAACTCCCCTGCTCTTTTTCAAAACAGTGTCATGGGATTTTTTATTTGTACATGAGAGAGCAGACAGAGCCTCGGTGTAAGGCCTCATCCGAAAGATAGCACCTCAGACAGTGCGGCACTCCCTTGGTACTGGAGTGGAGCAGCTGCCTGGATTATTTGCTCAGGTCTCTGGAGTGGGACTATGAACACACAACCCTCTGACTCAGAGGTGAGAGTGCTGCCCACTGAACCATGGCACCTCAAGCTGCCTCACGTGTCACCACTTGGCTTGACTGCCATACCTGTGTAGGGATGGTCCTTATTCCCATCACCCATCCAATTCAGGGTTCCTGATAGTAATAAAGTGAAGCTCAAAATGATCTAGCTCACTGCACATACACCGAGATTTAGTTCTGTCTTACATTCTCTGAGGACTATCTGGGATGTATTTCATTTTGGGGGTGAATTTTTCCCGTCGTCAAGGTAAGGGATATCCGATCTGGGGAATCAGATACTTGCCCATTCTTGGCCTGGTGGGTGCAGAGTAAAATTTCCTCTTGAATGTTCTTTAAACCCAAACTCCTGCTGCACCAGTGTGAGATTTTCCGTCTCCTTGTGGCCTGCCTTTAGTTGGCCAATTTAGTGGCAAGTTGTTGGCTGGTTTGTGCAATGGCCCTGGCCCGATTGAGACCTCGACCCCGATAATAACTCCAAGGTACATTCAGTGAGGGGTCTGCGATATCGGGCGGGTAACCCGGAAGAACTTTCAGTGCATCTACCTGTGGTACTTTAACATCGGCACCTCTGTCATTCTACTTCCAGGTTTGGCATTGACCGCGCTGCAGTGGGCGTGGTGCGGACCCACATGATGCAATCTCAACTGGAGTATTTAACGGGCCAATCCAAAGATGGAGTTCGGAGAAATTAGGAGTTTGAACCAAGAGAGACAGAAGTGTCAGAATCAACTCAGGACAGTCCATTTTTAGTTTATATTGCCTCTCCTCATTCTTCCTACCAAAATGTATCACTTTGCAATTTTCTGTGATAAATTTCATCTGCTACGTGTCCGCCCATTCCACCAGCCTGTCTGTGTCCTCTTGAAGTCTATCCTCCTCACTGCTCATATACTTCCAAGTTTTGTGTCATTTGCAAATTTTGAAATTGTGCCCTGCACACCCATGTCCAAGTCATTAATATATATTAAAAAAATGAGTGGTCCCAGTACCGACCCCTGGGGAACACCACTGTATACCTTCCTCCAGTCCGAGAAACAACTGTTCACCACTACTCTCTGTTTCCTGTCACTTACCCAATTCCATATCCATGCTGCCACTGTCCCTTTTATTTCATGGGCTTCAACTTTGCTGGCAAGTCTATTATGTGGCACTTTGTCAAACGCCTTTTGGAAATCCATGTACACCACATTAATTGCTTTTCCCTCATCAACCCTCTCTGTTACCACATCAAAAAAGTCAATCAAGTTGGTTAAACACGATTTGCCTTTAACAAATCCGTGCTGCCTTTCCTTAATTAATCCATACTTGTCCAAGTAACTGTTAGTTTTGTCCCGGATTATCGTTTCTAATAGTTTCCCCACTACTTAGGTTAAACTGACCGGTCTGTAGTTACTAGGTTTATCCTTACACCTTTTTTGAACAAAGGTGTAACATTTGCAATTCTCCAGTCCTCTGGCACCAGCCCAGTATCTAAGGAGGATTGGAAGATTATGACCGGTACCTTTGCAATTTCCTCCTTAACTTCCCTCAGCATCTTAGGATGTATCCCATCTGGTCCTGGTGACTTATCTACTTAAAGTACAGCCAGCCTTTCTAGTACCTTCTCTTTATCAATTCTTATCCCATCCAGTATCTCACCTACCTCCTCTTTCACTATGACTTTGGCAGCATCCTCTCCCTTGGTGAAGACGGATGCAAAGTACTCATTTAGTACCTCAGTCACACCCTCGGCCTCCATGTGAGGTCTCCTTTTTTTTTCCTAATCGACCCCACCCCTCCGCTTACTACCCGTTTCCTATTTATATGCTTATAGAAGACTTTTTGATTCACTTTTACGTTATCTGCCGGCCTATTCTCAAAATCTCTCGCTGCCCCTCTTATTTACTTTTTCACTCCCCCTCTGAACTTTTTATATTCAGCCTGGTTCTCACTTGTATTCTCCACCTGACATCTGTCATACGCCCCCTTTTTCTGCTTCCTCATAAGCTCGATCTCTTTCGGCATTCAGGGAGCTCGGGCTTTGTTTGACCGACTGTTTCCCCTCCTGGGAATGTACCTCAAACTGACATCAACAGCAATATTTAGGATTAAGTCCTGAAGTAGCAATTGCTTGTGTAGTTTAGTGACATATACACAAGCGCAGACTGTGGGAGTGCTGCACAGTCGGAGGTGCCGTCTTTCAGATGAGACGTTAAACCCAGGCACCACCTGCCCTCTCTGGTGGGCGTGAAAGATTCCATGGTATTATTTTGAAGAAGGGAAGAGACGTACTCCCCGGACTCCTGGCTAATATTTATCCCTCAACCAACATCACTGAAGCAGATTATCTGGTCATTATTACATTGTAGTTTGTGGGAGCTTGCTGTGCATAAATTGGCTGCCGTGTTTCCTACTTTACAACAGTGACTACATCTCAAAAGTAATTTGTTGACTGTAAAGCACTTTGGGATGCCCTGAGGTCGTGGAAGGTGTTATAGAAAAACAGTTCTTCCTTGTTCTTTCTGACAGCATGTGCTCCATGAAGTGTTCTGATTCCTTCCCACTCTGCCTGAAGATGGAGCTGTTCAGCAGATAAAGGCAGTGACTGAACGAGGCAGCACCATCTTCCAGTTTCAATATTAAACCCTTCCAGGTGCTTTGTTTTATTTTTCCTCCTTGTCTTGTAAAGAACCTTCTGGCGGATGGTATTTTATCACAATGCGCTCGAGTTTATCTGGCTGTATCTCATTCAGACTGTGAACACTACCCTAACCTTCATCATTCAGGATTTCTGTATTCAAGTTGGAAGGAAAAACACCAAGCTGACAAATCAACAAACCTTTAGGGCTGAACTTATAGTCAGGCAGGTTCAAATGTTGCCGTGCCTTTTCAGACTGTGAATTGACAACACTAGGTTCAGGTATCAGTCAGTGAATATAATGGACTGATTATAGAATCATAGACTGATAGAGCACATGAGGACGCCATTCGGCCCATTGTGCCTGTTGTAGACCAATGCAATTAGTCCCACTCCCCCAATTCCCTTTTGAAAGTTGCTATTGAATCTGCTTCCACTACGCTTTCAGGCAGTGCATAAAAAAATTCTCCTCATCTCCCCTGTGGTTCTTTTGCCAATGGCCTGAGATCTGTTTTCTCTGATTACTAACCCGCCCGCCAGTGGAAACAATCTCTCCCTCCGTTCTCTATCAAAATCCCTCATTGTTTTGAACACCTCTATTAAATCTCTCCTGAACCTTCTCTGCTCTAAGGAGAACAATCCCAGCTTCTCCAGTCCATCCACATAACTGAAGTCCTTTGTTAGAATGTTTTAAGATGATTTCAAATGTCAATCTATCCCAGCAGTGCTTTCTTTGAGCATTTACAGTGGTGCAGCCAATGTGAGAGAAAGGGAACTATTGATCTTGTCTCTGAATATGAACGGCAGACAGTTTGCAAACACAAAAGAGAATGATAACAATCCAGGTCTATGGAACGGGATAAACATTTGGCCCGAACACTTACTGTCCTGTACACTTGCTTGTAGCACAGAGGCAAAGGCTGAAAATATATGAGCTGTGTAAACACCGAACAATTTGCCCTCAGCTAAAGGTTGCAATGTACGTGTTGTGTAAGCACAGGCCAAGGCTGCACTATAGTGTAGGAATAGGACCAGGTCCCCTTTAACTTCAGGGCGATCTCCAGGCTCAGGAGCAATGCAGCCGTGCAGAGGGTCAGGAGGCCAGAACTGTCGCTCCAGGACTTGTGTCATTCTCTGAGATCAGACATCTTTCTTGGGATAGTCGGAGCCTGTGACCCAGGTTGTATTATTTACATGTCATTTACTATAAACGGAAGAGCGAATCAGTCAGTGTAATAAAGCGTGTTATTATCAGAAGCAGTGTTGTTGTCGCTGGACTAACAACCCTTTGTTGCCCTGGTAACCACTAATAACCAGCTCACATCCCTGGTACCATTGAAGTGTAGTCACTGTTGTAATGCAGCAAACATGGCAACCAACTTGCGCACAACAAGCTCCCACAAACAGCTATGAGATAACTGACCAGATAATGGAGGTAACTTCCAGCTTCGGCAGGGACAGAAAGCTGGTGACATTGGATCTGTTGCCCATTATAGACCCTGCCCTTTCCAGAAAGGAACATCAGGCGAGTTGTCAAGCGGGCAGCTGATCCAATATCACAAAGTTGAAAGTTACCCCATTGTTTGTTTTAGTGATGCTGATTGAGGGATACATTTTGGCCAGGACCCTGGGGATAACTTCCCTGCTTCTGTTTGAAATAGTGTCCCTGGATCTTTTACTTCCACCTGAGAGGGCAGACGGAGCCTCGGTTTAATGTCTCAACCAACAGACAGAAAACAACAGGATGGCACGGTCTGTAAACGCAGAACATAAGCTTCAGTGTGATGGAGGAATGAACATTTACCACAGGGTATACTGGAGATATTCAAGCAAATTTAATTGCTTCTCATAGAATTATTCAACACAAAAAGCGACCCTTGTTTCTGTGTTGGCTCTTTGAAAGAACTATCCAATTAGTCCAACTCCCCTGCTCGTTCTCCATAGCCCTGTAAAGTTTTCCTTATCCGGTGTAGAGCTGTGCCTTTGTCTTGATGAGTTTTCACTTTTGAGTCCATACAGAAGATTCCCCTGGAGGGGTAACCTACAGGGCTACGGACCGAGAGTTGGAAAGTGGGATTAGGCTGGATAGCTCCTGGTCGGCCGGCACAGACACAATGGGCTGAATGGCTTCCTTCTGTGCTGTAAATTTCTATGATTCTATGATTCTTTGATTTTAATGTTCTTATACAGATAACCCCCTATGTATTACAGAGGCAAAAGTGCTTTGAGAACTGTGACCCTCATCGGCCACCAATCTGATATGTATATGATTCCACAGAGTCGTTTCCTATTTCTTAATTTATTCTGCCGTGCTAAAGTATTCCCGCACTGTCCACTGTGTCCGAGCTGTCCTGGTGCAGTGTTTCCCATGCGAAGGTTCAGTTTGAGGCCCCTACATTTTACTAGACAATTACACTAAGTTCCACTGACTGAATCTGGTGGCAAATCCACACAGGTACGATTGTGGAAAGGTGCATTTACAATAGGCAATAGAAACACAGTTGACAAAATTATAGTGGATCAGCTATGATCATTGCATAGGTGTCCCATCACGAGATCCACTCAGGGTCCCTTCATCGTCCCTGTTGATTTTACTATTTAGTGCATGATGTTACTCTGTGGATCAAAGTGGGAGGTTTAGCACTTCTGGAAATGTTATTTTTACTGTAATGAAAAACTGCTGTTCAGACACTCAGCCATTCAGTTGAAGAGTACCAGGGATCTATGCAGTTCCCTTCAGAATCCGTATAAAATCACTCTTGGATATGTATACAACAGTTACCGAATTATATTCCATATGTTTCTCCATCGACCTCCCAGAAGGTGCCTGCTATACACATTCCTACTTTCACTGTCATAAGAAAACCTCCCATTGAAAGCAAAAAATGAATAACACAACAAAAATGTTATACCGCAACTCAACCACTTTTATTATATTAAACAACTTCAATGCACATATTTATTATTGCACTGCAAAATTAGACCATTTCTCTTGGAATGTTATTGGGCCAGGAAAACTCCACTCACTGATCAGTGAGCTGAAAAACAAACAACTTGTAAGGAACAGACATGTGTTTCTGGAATATCCTCCAGCTTGCCTTCCTGTTTTTTTTTATCATTTAAACCTTCATGGTAGCACTCTGACCTCTGAGCGAGAAGGGTTTGGGCTTATGTCCCACTCCAGAAACTTGAGCCTGTGATCCAGGCTGACTGTCCCAGTCCCGTACTGAGGGAGCGCTGCACTGTCGGAGGTGCCATCCTTCAGACGAGACGTTAAACCAAGCTTCTGTCTGCTGCCTCAGGTGGACGTAAAAAATCCCACGGCCACTAGTTCAAAGAAGAGTCGGAGAGTTCTCCTCGGTGTCCTGGCCAATATTTATCTCTCACCAACATCACAAATAAAACATTAGCTGGTCATTTATCTCAGTGCTGTTTGTGGAGCCTTGCTGTGCGCAAATTGGCACGCTGTGTGTTGCTGCAAAACAACAATGATAACACTTCAAAAGTAATTAATTGGCTATAAAGCGCCATGAGAGGTTCTGAAGACATGAAAGCTACTTTATAACTGCAGCTTTGTTCCTTTCATTCTTTCTTTCTATCCTGATTAGAAACACATTCTTCCTTTTTTCTCTCTGGTTAAGAATGTGACATTTTTGTCAAGTGAAAGGTTAAATTAGCGGAGTTTTTGAGACAGAACCATGCATCGCGTGAAGTACACAATAATCATTGACACACAAATCAATGGAGCTGAACAGAAGCCCGTCACCAACAGAACACAATAAGTCCTGCGTTTTACAGAGCAAAACTTGTCAGGTATTAACATCTTTATTGCAGTTTCTGTGGAGGTTTTATAAAGGCTGCGTGGGTATATACTAGCAGCAGGAGTTCACATTAAGCAGCACTGTGCATATTTTAATGTCAATGAACCAGCTCAGTGCCAGTTTGTCTCAGAAGGAAAGTGATGCAGGATCAGACCTTGCTATGTAATCTGGGGCTGCAGATGGCAAGCCCCACACTGTGCCCAGAATGCAATGCCAATTGCATTGGCCGATGTTTGCAATTGCCGTGAATTTAAAAGCAGTGCTCACACAGAGAACCCAGGATCTCCTTCCTCTCCAATCTAACCTCCATTGGAGATTACGGACAATAGCCCAGGTTTATCCACCTTAGTTAAGAGCATTGTACATCTTCAGCCTGTTCAGATAACTAACAAAGGACATAGGCAATATGCTCACAGCAAGCTCCCACAAACACAGTGAAATAAATGACCAGGTAATCTGTTTTAGTAATGTTAGTTGAGGAGTAAATATTGACCAGGACACCAGGGCGAACTCCCCTGCTCTTCTTCCATTAGTACTGCGGCATCTTTTATGTCCAGTTGAGAGGGAAGAGTGTGCCTTGGTTTAACATCTCATCCAAAAGGCGGCAACTTCGAAAGTGCAGCACTCCTTCAGTACTACACTGGACTGCCAATCTGGGTTATATGTTCAAATCCTGGAGCTAGGCTTTAACCCAAAACTTTCTGACTCAAAGACAAGTATGCTACCACTGTGCCAAGCTGTACGCTATTCAACTGTGATGGGCATCATTGTTAAGCCATGGCACTTTTTAAAAGATTAAGGCTCTGTTTTGATGCACAGATACGCTCTGATGTTTCTGTTTTCAAGAATGTGCAGGACAGCTTGTGGCTTTATATGAAATTGTGAATTTTAGAAGAGCCTCACTTCCATTACTTTCATGGGTTTCTGTAAGACTTTCAGCCTAGTGGCTCATGCAGCCTTTGTGAGGAAGCTGACAGTTATTGGAGTGCGTGGTCAGAACTTGGACCTCTTCCCGGATGTGTGAGCCAACTCTAGGGTTTGTAGAGAGGCTCACTGAGGAGAAATGCAAAGTTGCCCATTGTCGCCCATCCAACCCAATGTCTCCATTAGTAATGAACACAATGGCATCACAAGAGATGGTCTCAGAGTCCCTGCTCTGGGCACTTCTGAATAGATTGAATGGCTCCTCTTCATGTCAGACTGGCCAGAGTGTCCAGCGTACTGTACTCACTATCTTGTAATAATGGAAGAACCAATGGGATTTGATGATGGGCACTCCCAAGTAAAGTATTAAGTCTTTGAATGGTCCAAAAGGAGATCTGAAAGGTATTGATTGGAGGATACAAGTTATTTGTTCCAACTGTTGGTTCATACCGGTCGCTGGAAGTTGTGGTGGATATCGACTGCTGCCAGAGCACAGTCACTGAGAAGGGAAAGGACACTGTGTTTTTTTTTCTATTTTCAGTCACATCTATGTCCCAATGCAAATTACGTTTGTTGCCTATAAGACATCTGATCAAAGAGTTGTCCCTCAGAAATCTTAGACAAGCAATGGATGCTGACCTCTGGTCCATGTGTGAGATCCAGCTGGTTATACCGCAGGGTGACTGAGCTTCACAGTGGGTGTACCTCTTTGCTAAAGGCCCTCAAATGAGATTCTGCATTAAACAGTGGGCGTGTCACATGACCTAGCATTCCTGTTGTTATGAGACACAATATCCTGGGATTTAATGTGCAATGCCACTGGCGATTCACTAGTTTTATTTTAAATTAACCAGAGTTGTGAACACATAAGGAGAAGAGCATACTTTGATCCCTGAGCAAAAGATAACCATTATATAATATAAGTACTAGACAACATGCATGCCCCCAGATCCCCCAGAAAATAAAGCTACTAGGTAGGCGGGTATGTAAGCAGAATAGAAAAAGTTAATCCAGGCACTAGTTCAAGTTAAACTGCAACTGCTAGAGAAAAGGACACAGGGAGAAACTGGGAGAAGGCAAATGTAGGCGTGATGTCAGGAAGCATTTCAAGACAGAGTGATTAATGTCTGCGATAGCCACAGGAAGTTCAAAACAGTGGAATGAGTTAAGAGATAGCTAGACGCTGTGCTGGGGTCTTTAGCTTCCATGGAAGGTAAGCTAGATGGGCTGAATGTACTTATCTTTATCAAATGGCACTTTGCCAAAGGTGTACTCATCAGTAGATGATCTCAACAATACATCAGTAGTCTGTCTTATACCAGAAGAAAGAGAGAACTTGCATTTATATAATGCCTTTCATGTTCTCAGGATATCTCAAAGTGTTTAATAGCCAATGAAGTGTAATGCAGGAAGCTCAGCAGCCAATTTGCGCACAGCAAGCTCCCACAAACAGCAGTGAGATAGATAACGAGATAATCTAGGTTAGTGATGTTGGTTGAGGCATAAAAATGTGTCCAGGACACCGTGGATAACACCCTGCTTTTCTTTTAATCCCACCATGGAATCTTTTACATCCACCTGAGAGGGCAGAAGGAGTCGTGGTTTAACGGCTCATCCAAAAGACGGCCCCTCCGACAGTGCGGCACTCCCTCAGCACTGCACTGGAGTGCCAGCCTGGATTATGTGCTCAAATCTCTGGAGTGGGACTTGAACTCACAACCTTCTGACTCAGAGAATGTTACCCACTGAGGCATGGCTGACATCATTATCTTGCTCTTCGGTTAAGCAATAAGCAAGCCAACCTAAATACCTTCCTCCAGGAGAACTATTGCATTCCTGGGACACCGCAGCTGGGTGGCTGATGCTTATTGCAGGGATTTGAAATGAACTGAAGCCAATAAACATCAATGGTGACAGAACCTTTATTTACAAAAGCTGAGTCTCTGTCTCAATTTTATTGTAAAATAATCCGATCGTTCAGCACATTACTGCTCGCCTCTGTTAGTGCAGTATTTAGGAGCAAATAAATAAATATGAACCAATAATCTAATGAGATGATTGTAATGTAGGCTCACAGGTTTGTTAGTTGTAGACTGCGGTCTGGAAGAGTCCGTGTTCCATGTTTTTATTGAATGTACGAGGTTGCAGCCCTTGTTCCATTATTTAAAGGGGCTGCTCCTCAATTTCTGGCTGCACTTCAGTCCCACACTCCTGATCTTTGGGCACCCTGTGCGGAGGGGAGTGGGTAGGTCCGAGGGCCTCCTCGTAGGACTGCTCCTGGGCACGGCCAAGGGTGCCATCAGCCGGTCCAGGCAGCGGGCAGTCGAGGGGGTCGTTCAGCCTGACTGCCTGCCTCTCTTCCGCGCGTACATCCGCACCAGGGTGTCCCTGGAGATGGAGCACGCGGTGTCCACCGGTACGCTCGCGGCCTTCCGGAGGGACTGGAGTGCATCATTACCCCCGGCAACCAAATTTTAATTTGATTTTATGTTTTAAAATTTAAATTGTTTTAATTGCCTGTGTTTTTAGTGTCCCCCTCCTCTTTTATAGGGGGCACTTGGAAAAAAAAATTTTGATTTTAGTGCCCAAAAAAAACCTAAAAAAACCCCCCAAAAAAACCCCAAAAAAACACAATAAAAAGGGTCTTGAAAATGTTTGGTGTGACCCCCAGATCGGGGGGCACGATTTAATGTTTAGTTTTTTCCTCCCAAAAGAGTTGTTAGTTGTAGACTGCAGTCTGGAAGAGTCCGTGTTCCATGTTTTTATTGAATGCACGAGGTTGCAGCCCCTGTTTTATTATTTAAAGGGGCTGCTCCTCAATTTTTGGCTGCACTTCAGTCCCACGCTCCTGATCTTTGGGCACCCTGTGCGGAGGGGAGCGGGTAGGTCCAAGGGCCTCCTCGTAGGACTGCTCCTGGGCACGGCCAAGGGTGCCATCAGCCGGTCCAGGCAGCGGGCAGTCGAGGGGGTCGTTCAGCCTGACTGCCTGTCTCTCTTCCGTGCCTACATCCGGTCCAGGGTGTCCCTAGAGATGGAGCACGCGGTGTCCACCGGTACGCTCGCGGCCTTCCGCTAGAGGTGGGCACCGGAGGGACTGGAGTGCACATCACCCCCGGCAACCAAATTTTAATTTGATTTTACATGTTTTAAAGTTTAATTTGTTTTAATTGCCAGGTTTTTAGTGTCCCACCCCCCCGCCCTTTTATAGGGGGCACTTGTAAATTATGGTTTTAGAGCCCAAAAAAAACACAAAAAATCTACAAAAAATTACAAAAAACCCCCCCAAAAAAAACAAAAAAGGGCCTTGGGAAATGTTTGGAGTGTCCCCCAGATCGGGGGGCACGTGCTTTAATGTTTATGTTTGCCCCCAAAAGAGTTGTTAGTTGTAGAGCTGAAGAGTTGTGAGTGGCTTAGCCAATCACATGATGTGCACAAGACTCAATAAAACTCCAGCCAGTTGGGTGGGTTCGGGGGATCCACGATGAGGCAGGTGGTTGTGAGCCTGGTGGATGAATAGTTAATGTGTCGTGTGATTGTTAAACCTTCACTAATAAACCAACTACTTCTAATAGCAATGTGTTGCTATGAATTCTTAAGCAACAAACCCATGAAACAAATATTTTACAATGATGATCATCTTTTCAATCTTATGTTCCATAGGACAGAAAGTTTAGTGTAGTGGTGAACGGTTGTATTTCAGACTGGAGGGAGGTATGCAGTGGTGTCCCGAGGGGTTGGTGTTGAGACCACTGCTCTTTAGGATATATATTAATGACCTGGACTTGGTTATAAAGGGAATCATTTTGTAGTTTGCAGATGACACGGAACTCAGAAATGTAGTAAACAGTGGTAAGGATAATGACATAGAAACATAGAAATATAGAAAATAGGTGCAGGAGTGGGCCATTCGGCCCTTCAAGCCTGCACCACCATTCAATAAGATCATGGCTGATCATTCACCTCAGTACCCCTTTCCTGATTTCTCTCCATAATCCCTTTTGCCCATGATTCCTTTAGCCGTAAGGACCATATCTAACTCCCTCTTGAATATGTCCAATGAACTGGCATCAACAACTCTCTGCGGCAGGGAATTCCACAGGTTAACAACTCTCTGAGTGAAGAAGTTTCTCCTCATCTCAGTCCTAAATGGCCTACCCCTTATCCTAAGGCTATGTCCCCTGGTTCTGGACTTCTCCATCATCGGGAACATTCTCCCTGCATCTAACTTGTCCAGTCCTGTCAGAATCTTGTAAGTTTCTATGAGATCCCCTCTCATCCTTCTAAACTCCAGTGTATAAAGGCCCAGTTGATCCAGTCTCTCCTCATATGTCAGTCCCGCCATCCCGGGAATCAGTCTGGTGAACCTTCGCTGCACTCCATCAATAGCAAGAACGTCCTTCCTCAGATTAGGAGACTAAAACTGAACACAATATTTCAGATGAGGCCTTACCAAGGTCCTGTACAACTTCAGTAAGACCTCCCTGCTCCTATACTCAAATTCCCTAGCTATAAAGGCCAACATACCATTTGCCTTCTTCACCGCCTGCTGTACCTGCATGCCAACTTTCAATGACTGATGAACCATGACACTCAGGTCTCGTTGCACCTCCCCCTTTCCTACTCTGCCGCCATTCAGATAATATTCTGCCTGCGTGTTTTTGCCCCCAAAGTGGACAACCTCACATTTATGCACATTATACTGCATCTGCCATGCATTTGCCCACTCACCTAACCTGTCCAAGTCACCCTGCAGCCTTTTAGCGTCCTCCTCACAGCTCACACCGCCACCCAGTTTAGTGTCATCTGTAAACTTGGAGATATTACACTCAATTCCATCATCTAAATCATTAATGTATATTGTAAAGAGCTGGGGTCCCAGCACTGAGCCCTGTGGTACTCCACTAGTCACTGCCTGCCATTCTGAAAAGGACCCGTTTATCCCAACTCTCTGCTTCCTGTCTGCCAACCAGTTCTCTATCCACGTCAGTACATTACCGCCAATACCATGTGCTTTGATTTTGCACACCAATCTCTTGTGTGGGACCTTGTCAAAAGTCTTTTGAAAATCCAAATACACCACATCCACTGGTTCTCCCTTGTCCACTTTACTAGTTACATCCTCAAAAAATTCCAGAAAATTTGTCAAGCATGATTTCCCTTTCATAAATCCATGCTGACTTGGATCGATCCTGTCACTGCTTTCCAAATGCGCTGCTATTTCATCTTTAATAATTGATTCCAACATTTTCCCCACCACTGATGTCAGGCTAACTGGTCTATAATTACTCGAGACAGACATGAGGAGGACTCAGACAGATTGGTGAAATGGGCAGACACATGGCAGAGAAGTGTGACATGATGCATTTTAAAAGGAAAAAAAATGAGGAAGGCAATATAAAGTATAAGATACAATTTTAGAGAGGGTGCAGGAGCACAAATGATCCTAGGATATAAGGCTGGTAAGGCAGATTTTATATTTATATTTAGCGATAGGCTTCGAGCTATCTCTTGCTGTTTCTCCAGGCCTCTCTCTGCTGATCTCCCACTAAAGGTACGGTGGGAAATCGAGAGGACCTCCCATGGAAATATTAACCCATAATAGCTAAATTCAGAATCATCAACAAATTAGTGGAACCTGCAAATATATACATGGGATTATATAGGATATGCGGCACAGAAACAAACTAATTGGTCCAATCAGTCTATGCCAGCGTTTATGCTCCACTCGAGCCTCCTCCCAGCTTTCCTCTATCCGCAAAATCCTCTATTCCCTTCTCCCTCAGTTGCTTGTCCAGCCTCCCCTTAAATGCATCGATACTACTCACTTCAACCACTCCCTGTGGTTATGAGTTCCACATTCTCACCACTCTTTGGGTAAAGAAGTTTCTTCTGAATTCTCTATTGGATTTCTTGGTGACTACCTTATATTGATGGCCTCTAGTTTTGCTCTTCCACACAAGTAGAACATTCTCTCTGTATCCACTCTATCAAAACCTTTCATAATTTTAAAAACTATTAGGTCACCCCTCAGCCTTCTTTTTTTAAGAGAAAAGAGACCCAGCCTATTCATCCTTTCCTGATATGTATACCATTTCAGATATCATCCTTGTAAATCTTCTCTGCACCCTGTCCAGTGCCTCCATATCCTTTTTTATAATATGGCGACCAGAACTATACGCAGTACTCTAATTGTGGTCTAACCAAGGTTTGATACAGGGTTAGCATAACTTCCCTACTTTTCAATTCTATACCTCTAGAAATAAACCCTAGTTCTTGGTTTGCTTTTTATGGCCTTGCTAACCTGTGTCGCAACTTTTAATGATTTGTGTATTTGTACTCCGAAATCCCTTTGTTCCTCTACCCCACCTAGACTCTCGCCCTACACGTAATAAGTGACCTCCCTATTCTTCCTACCAAAATGTAATCCCTCACATGTATCTGTGTTGAAATTAATTTGCCAATTCTATGCCCATTCTGCAAGTTTATTAATGTCCTCCTGTAATTTGTTGCAGTTCTCCTCAGTATTGCCAAACCCCTCAATTTGGTGTCATCTGCAAATATATAAAAGTAAGCTTTGAGCTGTGTCCAACATACCTCAGATCTCACATTTTGTCACATGGGCAAATGTCAGGAGCACATTTTTTTAAAAGAGAAAAGAAGGTAGGCATTTTTTGTTGTTTTTTCCAACCTTTAATGACCTGAGCATCTGCCTAAGAGAAAGTGGCCTCTAACTGACCGCAGTCACAGTAATTAATCCTTATGACCTTAAAGGGACTCACTAGATTGCACATAACTTTGTCTGAGCAGTAGAATAGTAAATTACGTCTTACATGATTTAAATGTCACCACAGCAAAATTGAATCTTCGTACTTTTTATCGCGAGAAGTACATGGGAGATCTGTTAGCTTACTTATAAAATAATGTGGAAAAGATTCTCAATCTCCTTGTTATAAATGGGAATAGATATTTAGAATCAGTTTCCTGTAGAGTTTACTACATAGGAACTTAAGACGATGAGTAGCTCATTCAGTCCAACAAGCCTGTTCTGCTATTCGATTAGATCAGTGCTGATCTGTACCTCAACTCCATTTATGCACCTTGTCTCCGACCCCCTTGACACCTTACTGAACAAAAATCCTATCGATCTCAGTTTGAATGTTTCAATTGACCCCCAGAATCCACAGCTTTTCGGGGAGCAAGGACCAGATTTCCACCAACCTTTGTGTGAAGAAGATTAATCTATAATCGAGTACTGAGTCTTTCAGTGTCTCCCAATGACTTGACTACTTAACTGATCCAGGAAGATAGCCAAGGGAAAGATCAACTTATTTGAACAAAGATGCAGATGGATGATAAACACCTCCAGCTTGTCATCTTTGCATCAAGTTAACGAAGGCTTGTTGCTGGGATGAATCTCTCTGCCATCACAGTGTAGTATTTACACAGTTTGTGGGTAAATAATATCAAACGGAAGCTGTAAAATCAATTATCCATAAAATTACATTTTTCAGTTTGTGCAAAATGGTGCGAATAATTTTTGAATACTAATTAGCTCTGGCACATTTCCAAAACATGACAACCTATTAAAACTCAACAGCTGGACATCATTTCTATATAACAGCTGCTTGTGAAAAACAGACATCTGGAAAGAAAGAACGAAAGAAAAAGAAAGAAAGAAAACACTTATATAACACTTTTCACATTTTCAGGAAGTCCCAAAGAACTTTATAATAATTTAAGTACTTTTGAAGTGTAGTCACTGTTGTAATGTAGGAAACACAGCAGCCAATTTGTGCATTGCATTCTCCCACTAATGTCTAAATGGCCAATTAATCTGCTTTTTGTGATCCAGTTAGGTACATTGACCAGGACAGCGGGAGAAATCCTGCTCGTATTCAAGTAATGCCTTTTTCATTTGCAAACGGGACTTCCATTTAATGTCTCATTTGATAAATCGTATCATCAACAGAATGGCACTCCCTCTGTACTGCACTGACATGTCAACTTCGATTATATGCTCTGATACATCTTTACTATACAGTATAAATGCACACGAGGCCCATGTTTGAGAGAAGGTCAGTCTGTGACCTGTCCTTTATTCCTTAGCACTCAAGTGATGAAGGTGGGTGGAGCTTCCCCTTTAATATCTGAAGGTCCAGGTTAGGAGTGTCTCCCATCTAGTGGCCATTGTTCTCACAGTGTACAACTTAGGTCAGATTATACATGGGTTACAATGCTGGTTGAATACATGACATCACCTCCCCCCCAAAGTCTTATTGGGATCACAGGTTGAGTCTCTCTGGTGGTTTACACTCTCTTGTAAAGCGCCTGGTTGTTGGGCGCTGGCCTGAGTGTCTGCTGTTTGCGGTGCCTCAGGCTCTCCTTCCTTTGGTTCCGGTGTTCGGTCACTTGTGGAGTGAACTCTACATCGTGTTCTTCCTCTACTTCTTCGATGGGGTTGCTGAACCTCCTTTTTGTTTGATCCACATGTTTGTGGCAGATTTGTCCATTGGTAAGTTTAACTACCAAAATCCTATTTCCCTCTTTGGCAATCACAGTGCCTGCGAGCCATTTGGGTCCTGCAGCGTAGTTGAGGATAAAAATAGGATCATTTACATCAATACATCGCGCCCTCGAATTTCTGTCATGGTAGTCATATTTAAGTTGGCGCCTGCTCTCGACAATTTCTTTCATGGTGGGGTGTATAAGGGATAGCCGGGTTTTGAGCGTTCTTTTCAATAGCAGCTCTGCGGGTGGAACCCCTGTGAGCGAGTGTGATCGGGATCTATAGGCCAACAGGAGGCGTGATAAGCGGCATTTTAGGGAACCCCCTTGGATTCTGAGCATCCCCTGTTTGATTATCTGCACTGTTCGTTCTGCCTGGTCGTTTGAGGCCGGCTTGAACGGTGCCGTTCTGACATGGTTAATTCCATTGCCTGCCATGAAGTCCTGGAATTCAGTGCTTATGAAGCACGGGCCATTGTCGCTGACCAAGACGTCCGGTAGACCATGGGCGGCGAACATTGCCTGTAGACTTTCTACCGTGGCAGAGGCTGTGCTTGAATTTAAAATGTCACACTCGATCCATTTGCAGTAGGCGACTACTACAACCAAAAACATTTTTCCCATGAAAGGACCTGCGTAGTCCACATGGATGCGTGACCAAGGCTTGGCGGGCCATGGCCAGGGGCTAAGGGGGGCTTCCCTGGGCGCATTGCCCATCTGGTACACGTGTTGCACCTGCGAACACAAAGTTCCAGATCTGCGTCTATCCCTGGCCATCAAACGTGTGAGCTGGCAATTGCCTTCATCATGACAATGCCCGGGTGCTCATTGTGGAGTTCTCTGATGAACACCTCTCTGCCCATCTGGGGCATGACTACGCGGTTTCCCCACAGTAGGCAATCGGCCTGAATCGAGAGTTCATCCCTGCGCCTGTGAAATGGTTCAAATTTCTCATGGCATGCCTTGTACGTGGCTGCCCAGTCCCCATTCAGGACACATTTCTTGACTAAAGACAATAGCGGGTCTCTATTTGTCCACACTTTAATCTGAAGGGCTGTCACGGGTGAGCCTTCGCTTCCGAAAGCTTCAACAGCCATGACCATCTCAGCAGCATGCTCGGTAGCCCCCTCAGTGGTGGCTAGTGGGAGCCTGCTGGGTGCATCGGCGCAGTTTTCGGTGCCCGGTCTGTACCGAATTGTGTAGTCATAGGCGGCTAACATGAGTGCCCACATCTGTATGCAGCCCGATGCGTTTGCAATTATGGCTTGTTGTCGGCCAAAAGGGACGTTAGGGGTTTGTGATCTGTCTCCAGCTCAAATTTCCTGCCAAACAGGTACTGGTTCATTTTCTTTACTGCATATACACATGCGAGCGCCTTCTTTTCTACCATCCCGTAACCCCTTTCTGCCTGCGACAGACTCCTGGAGGCATAAGCTAGCGGCTGTAACTGACCCTTGACATTGACATGCTGCAACACACACCCGACACCATAGGACGACGCATCGCACGTTAACACAAGTTTCTTACATGGGTCGTATAGTGTTAACAGAGTGTTGGAACATAACAAATTGCGTGCTCTATTAAAAGCCCTTTCCTGGCTGTTCCCCCTCACGACCTTTGCGTAGGAGCACGTGTAGCGGCTCTAGCAGCGTGCTCAATTTGGGAAGAAAGTTACCAAAATTGTTCAGGAGCCCCAGGAACGAACACAGCTCCGTCATGTTACGGGGTGTGCGTGCTCTCTGGATCGCTTCCGTCTTGGATGCAGTAGGGCTGATCCCGTCTGCTGCTACCCTCATCCCCAGGAATTCTACCTCTGGAGCTAGGAAGACGCACTTCGCCTTTTTCAGTTGCAGCCCTACCCGGTCCATTCTGCTTAGCACCTCCTCCAGGTTGTGGAGGTGTTCTTCAGTATCGTAACCCGTAATGAGGATGTCGTCCTGAAAAACCACCGTCCCTGGAATCGACTTGAGGAGGCTTTCCATATTTCGTTGGAAGATCGCGGAGGTCGAGCGAATCCCGAACGGACATCTGTTGTACTCAAACAACCACTTGTGTGCTGTGATGGTGGTCAGCTTCTTCGACTCACTCGCCAGCTCCTGGGTCATGTAAGCTGAGGTCAGGTCCAATTATGAAAAAATTTTGCCACCGGATAGTGTCACAAAGAGGTCCTCCGCTCTCGGTAGTGGGTACTAGTCTTGGAGTGACAATTGATTGATGGTGGCCTTGTAATCACCACATATCCTGACCGACCCATCCGCCTTGAGCACCGGCACGATCGGGCTTTTCCAGTCACTGAATTCGACTGGCGAGATGATGCCTTCCCTCAGCAGGTGGTCCAATTCACCTTCTATCTTTTCCCGGATCACGTACAGCACCGCTCTGGCCTTGTGATGTACAGGCCTGGTGTCCGGGTTTATGTGAATCACTGCCTTGGCCCCCATGAAAGTGCCGACGCCGGGTTGAAATAATGAGTCAAATTTGTCCAGGATCTGTGAGCATGATACTCGCTCCACAGAGGAAATTGCATTGACATCGCCCCATTCCCAGTTCATGAAAGCAAGCCAACTCCTCCCCAGTAGTGCGGGACCGTCCCCTGGGACAATCCAGAGTGGCAACCTGTTCTCTGAATCTTTGTGGGTCACGACTACCGTGGCGCTGCCTAGCACCGGAATGATCTGCTTCGTGTAAGTCCGTAGCTGTGCGTCAATCGGCGATAATTTTGGCCTCCTGGCGTTGGACGGCCACAACTTTTCGAACTGTTTGATACCCATCAGGGACTGGCTGGCCCCCGTGTCTAGCTCCATTGATACTGGGATGCCATTGAGGAGCACTTTCATCATTATCGGTGGCGTCCTGGTGTATGAACTGTATACGTGCTCCACATGAACTCGCTGAACTTCAGCTTCCAGCGATTTACCCCAGCATTCACTTCTGTAATTTCTGCAGGTATTTTGCTCACCTCTGCAAACTCCGGCTGAGTGTGTGCCTCCACACCTCCAGCATGAGCTGTTGTTTGAAACAAAAGGTCCCTTGCCAGTCGATCGTCCCTGACTGCCTCTGTGACTGTCCTTGAATGCGCCATTAACAGGTGTTAATGGCCCCATTACTGGCCGCATTGTCCCTTGCAATGGCGTGAATCACCGTTCAGCTTGCCATTGTCTCTGTCGAACTCCCCCTCTGGGTTCGACAACATGTTGGGGCATGCCCGATTGCCCTTGTTTGCCTGGAGAACTGTGTGCTGCTTTAACAATGTTGAATCTCTGTCCCAACCATTCCTTAACACAGTACCTCTCGTCTGTTCTGCTAGTGGCCATGCTCACGTGGTTTAAATCCCAGTTTCTCGTCGCCATTGATACGTCCTTACTACACAGTATAAATGCACATGAGGCCCATGCTTGAGAGAAGGTCAGTCTGTGACCTGTCCTTTATTCCTTAGCACTCAAGTGATGAAGGTGGGTGGAGCTTCCCCTTTAATACCTGAAGGTCCAGGTTAGGAGTGTCTCCCACCTAGTGGTCATTGTTCTCACAGTGTACAACTTAGGTCAGATTATACATGGGTTACAATGCTGGTTGAATACATGACATCCTCAAGTCTCTGGAGTGAAACTTCAGGCCATGATCTTCTGGCACAGAAACCGTAGAAAGGATGAAAGATGTCAAAATTGAACACGAACAATGATAGTTGAACTAGTGAGAGCTGGTGTTATGCCAGTAGATGTCACTGGCATTGTTAGAAAACACTGCATTATGTACAAACTGTGCTTAAGATGCCTAGTGATATAAAATTATTATTGCATTACTTCTATACTATTTAAAACCTTGAAGTGAAATTCCAACTCGTAATTTTAGTGAAGTACCAGTGTCAGTACCAAACAGGATTTGGAAAATTTATTGACAGTAGAATCTTCATTGCCTTTCAGTCCAGTTCTGAAGTTCAGAAGATTAGGCACAAGAGTCTTTGTTTCAAAATCCTAGATCTTACAATGATTGCGATTAAATATAACAAAAGAAAGAAGATTTACATAATGCATTTGAAATTAAATGGTACGAGGGGAATTTTTTGAATTTGTGCTAACAGGCGCAAGGCTTTGCCTGCTGGGAGCACATGCCAGGAATTCGGGAAGGCACTCAATGGAAAGTCATGGAGAGTGTATGCCTGAACTCCCGATAGGCATTCCCAGAGAGTGAAATACCGCTGGGAGAAAAATTCTTGACATTTCCCAACACCTCCCAAACCCGCGACTTCCACCACCTCGAAGGACGAGGGCAACAGGCACATGGGAACACCACCACCTTCACGTTCCCCTCCAAGTCATACACCATCCTGATTTGGAAATATATCGGCCATTCCTTCATTGTCACTGGGTCAATATCCTGGAACTCCCTCCCTAACAGTACTATGGGAGCACCTTCACCACATGGACTGCAGCGGTTTCAAGAAGGCAGCTCACCACCACCTTCTCAAGGGTAAATGGGAATGGGCATAAATCGTGGCCTAGCCAGCCATGTCCACACTCCAGTGAAGGATTTTGGTGTAATTTATGTTAAAATGTTACTCTCCAGCTAAATTTAGCTACAAGGGATTGAATGCACAGAACAGTCGTGCGTTGAGCATCCAACTTAGATCTAGACAAACTAACTGGTGAAGTCGTACCACTTCTACTTGAGACAATGAATATTCATTCAAATATTGCATTGACCATTCACAGCCACTATATTGGAATGGCACCTTCATCAAAGTGAATATTGACACCACTTTAATCCATAACATCAGCCCCTATTTTTTTCTGGTTTTTTCTCTGTCGATGATTCTGCCATTTACACCCTACCTGGACTCATTTTTGTCTCTTAACTTCTCCTATTACCATCTCCTTTTGCCTTGCACCATCATCCCTTTTGTCTCTTCATCTCTCCTGCCTTCCATCCTATCACAGACCTTCCCTTTTGTTCTTTCCTCCCCTCCCCCCTTTCCGTGCCCCTACACTTGCTTAAAAACCTGTTACATCTCTAACATCTACCAGTTCTGACGAAAGGTTACTGACCCGAAACATTAACTCTGTTTCTCTCGACACAGATGCTGCCTGACCCGCTGAGTATTCCCAGCATTTTCTGTTTGTATCATTATTGACACCACTGTCTCAGCTAATCAGTTTGAAGAGGGGTGGGTCTTATGGCAGGACTCATAGTAAACAGTCTATTTACTTATCAAACAGATTCCATTTAAACAGTTTCTACAGAACTCATGATTGACACTATAACAGAGCCTCCCGATAAACGCAGGAGTATTTATCCAGCAAAACGCAACAACTGGAGGATTATTACATAATACAAATGATGTGTGTGACCTGACAGCAGTGCGGTCTCCAGGCATGGCTGACAAGGGACTTGTGATGTCACTATACGCAGGCCCCATTCATTTGAGCCCATTCTGCAGTAGCTTGCCAGGAACTCTCGCCTAGAATGGCAGTACCCAGTTTGATTGGTGCCTCAACTGGCCAATCTCAGAGCTCAGGAGAATCAGAGGTGAGGCCATTGACGTTCTCTCCAACTAAGAGATAAAGAAAGTAACCCATGCTCTGGAGGGATAGTCTGGCAGGATCCGAGCAGGGAGACAGGCATAGGGCAGTTAGAGCTCCCTGCTCACGCTTAATGTTGATCAGTTTCAGAGATATTATTGCATAGAAGAGTGCATTTAGCCTACTAACGGAAAGTGTGACACATTTTGTTTCCTTTCTGTGTGATGATGAATGATGTGAAAGAGGCTAGATAAGCGAATGAGGACACAGGATTTCTGTAAATCTTTAGTGTGTCAGCTGTAAATGTTACACAGTTTGTTCATGTGTTACTAATAAAATAAATTAATAGTTTATTATTGGCCTCAGCTCAGTAGATCAATCACCCGCCCATTCTTTGGACAACAGAAGTACACATGGGCACATGCAAAATTATAATACCTGCTTCACATGTAGGAATTTGATTGTTACGACCCAGCGTTACACTATCATATCAGAGATTGTGTATTATAGTAAACTCCTGATCATAAGGTATGTATTGTCCACTTACAGGAAAGATCAGGGCCACTGAACGCGAGAAAGTATTTGGTGCCGACCTGAAATTTGTAACACATCTTATATTATGCTTCCTAAGGTTTCAATGTGACTTTTGAGCTGAATTGCTCAGTTGTGACCCATTTATTCCCAGATATAACATCTGTTTTTCCCAGTGCACTGCTGACATACTAAAGGGAGACCGACTTGCATCAATCCTGTGTCCTCATTCGCTTATCTTGCCTGCCTCCATAACAGTTAAATACCGCATTCCAAAAATAATTCATTGCGGTAGAATTAGATTTTATGTGATGGTGTAAAATGGGAGGCATTCCACTCTGCTCTATCCCCATTGTTGTTTCCATTGTAGGCAACCAAAATCAAAATGGGGAGAGATGTAAAACTGGATGCCGACTCGCTACCACCCATTTTACACCATTCATAGGGCTCAAGTTTTGGCCGAAGTTGCTCCTATTTTTTTGGAGCAACTAGTTTAGCATGGAGCATCTTAGAAATTGCAATTCTAAGTTTGCTCCAGTTCTAGTGAGTTACAACAGTTTCATTCTAGAACAGTTTTTTTTTCAAAAGGGGGCGCGTCCAGCTACTTACGCCTGTTTTGCAAGTTTAGGCAGCGAAAACTTACTCCAAACCAACTTAGAATGGAGTAAGTGTAGATTTTTGTACGCTCAGAAAAACCTTGCCTACACTTATAAATCAGGCGTAGGGAAGAGAGATGGGGTGGAGAATAAAAGTTTACAAGTATTAAACACTTCACTTTTATAAATAAAGAGCCATCATCAATAATAAATGATACATAAATCAATAAATCAACCAATCAATCAATCAAAAAAAATTAAAAATTAAAAATAAAAATAAAAATTAATAAATAAAAAATTAAGTTTCTACTCACCTACTGCAGCACCGGGAGCCCTCCAACAATGTGCTGGGATGGGACCACCCCCCCACCCCACCAGTGTCTCTCTCGCTCTGTCTCTGTCAGTGTCTCTCTGTGTTTCTGACAGTGAGGGGTGTGGGGGGGAGGGTGGGGGGAGGAGGGAAGGGGAGGGGGGAGGAGGGGGGGAAGAGGAGGGGGAAGAGGATGGGAAGAGGAGAGGAAGAGGAGGGGGAGGGAGGGGAATGGAGAGGAGGGAGGGAGGGGGGAGAGAGGAGGGAGGGAGGGAGGAGGAGGGAGGGGGAGGGGAGGAGGAGGGGGAGGAGAGGAAGAGGGGGAGAGGAGGGAGGGAGGAGGAGGGAGGGGGAGGGGAGAGGAGGGGGAGCAGAGGAGGAGGGGGAGGAGAGGAAGAGGGGGGAAGAGGAGAGGGGGAGAGGAGGGAGGGAGGGTGGAGAAGAGGGAGGGAGGAGGAGGGAGAGAAGAGGGGGGAGGAGAGGAGGGGGGTGAGGAGAGGGGGAGAGGAAGAGAGGAGAAGAGGAGAGGGGACAGGAGGGGATGGAGGAGGTGGCGGGGGAGGAGAGGTGGAGGCTGAACAGGCCCCGCCGACGAGTGGAAGCCGGGCCGCTGCCGAAGACTTCGGGCGGGGCCCGCCCCCAGCAAGATGCCGGGCGGGCAGGCCCCGCCGAGGACGTGGAGGGAGGGAGGGAAGCGGGGAGAGGAGGGGGACCGGCTGACGAGAGGGAGGGAGGAAGGGGGGGGGGAGCGGGAGCTGAACAGGAGGGAGGGAGGCTCGAGTCCAATCTTCACCGCCCCGGTGAGCCCATTTAGCCAGGGCTAGGGGCAGCGTGCTTCAGGCCCCTCCCACGCAGCCTCGGGGACCTGGAGCTACTGCACATGCGCGCACACTCTAGCGCGCATGTGCAGAGGTCCCGGCACTGTTTTCAGCGCAGGGACCCGGCTCTGGCCCCCACGCATTCTGCTGTGCTGCGCCAAGGGCCTGGATTGACTGGACGGAGGGGAGAATACCAAGGTAAATAATAGGCGCTGTTTCTGTTCCAAAAAGTCGACGCACCACAGGGAGATGCACCGTTCTAACCCTGGGGGCAAACTTGGGCCCATAGAATCTTAGAATGGTTACAGCACAGAAGACCATTTGTCCCATCGAGCCCTTGCTGAGTTTATTGTGCAAGTCAAAATCGATCTCGCTGTGTGAAACACTTGCAAAATATTTTGATAACAGCTCCTTTTGGCCCAGAATTTCCTCGGAGCTGCTTGTAACTTTATCTTAACTTCGCCGGAAACACAACTGAGGCACTATAGGGGCAGCTCCGAGGGAATTCTGGGCCACAACTGCTTGTAGTGAAAATACAAAGAATTCTTAACCTTCTGTGGTTGAGTCCGTAAAGAACAGTGCGATGCACCTCATAGTCCATAGGCTGGAGGGAAGAAGCACGTGCAGTGCCATGTCATCGGATATGTCCGCATCCTAATTGATCTCTTAATTACACTCTTTGTCAGTCTTCATTTAAGTTCTGCCCTGCAGCCGCAGGACTGAGATATTTAAGGGATTGCAATCTGTTCTGAAAAGTGCGCAGTCAGTTTTACTGTGGCTCATGCCCTGAAGGAGCACAGCACCTAAACCAGCTTCTCAGCACCAAGAGAGTCTTTGGATCAGGGCAGCCATGGTTTGCTGAATTTGCAGTTACTTGCAGCACAACTTCAGTGAACCGGCCCTGGTAGTAATTGACCCCATTTTATTTATTTGTTCACGGGATGTGGGCGTCGCTGGCAAGACCGGCATTTATTGCCCATCCCTAATTGCCCTTGAGAAGGTGAGTCACCTTCTTAAACAATAAAGGGAAGTTAAGAGTCAACCACGTTGCTGTGGGTCTGGAGTCACCTATAATCCAGACCGGGTAAGGACGGCAGATTTCCTTCCCTAAAGGACATTAGTGACCCCGATGGGTTCCCTACGACAATCCGGTATTTTCATGGTCACCATTACTGATACAAGCTTTTTATTCCAGATTTATTTGATGAATTGAATTTAAATTCCCCAGCTGCCGTGTTGGGATATGAACATGTGTCTCCGGATCATTAGTCCAGGTCTCTGGATTACTGGTCCAGTAACATAACCAAAGCATAACCTACCAGCCAGATAGGTGCCAAAGGTGTTGCAAGGCAGTGCCAGACCTGAGCCCCACCTCCAACACTGACCCCCACCAGAGGTGACTCGGTCAGTTTAACATGTTTTGCAACTGGACACCAAACCCGAGATCTCCACCAGTGAGAAGGACCAGGGCAGCAGGCGCATGGGGACACCATCATCACCTGCAAGTTCCCTCCAGATCACACACCATCCCGCTTTATCAATCAAAGTCTTTCTTTTCTTTCTCTGAACAGGCTAACAGGACACACAAGTGTGCTGCTACTAGGCATCTGGTAATGCTACTCTGTATCTGGACATTTGGAAGCACATGATAAGGCCCACAGGTTGACTCACTGTCCCAGAACTCATGGTATGTAACAGCACAAGAAAAGGTCAAATGACAAGAAAGGCCATTCAGTCCATCTATCTTGCCCCTCCAGCATTTTAACTCACCCAGCCTGTATGAATGTAAGTAGGCCTTACCCAAATGTAAGACTGCCACTAGGGGGCACAACTGTGGGAGACGTAAGGGTCACCTGTGCACTCTGGGGCAAGCAGGTATAAAAGGTGATTCACCATGCTGCTTCCTCACTCTGGAGTCTGAATAAAGAAACCAAGTTTACAACAGTTTGAGCTTACACTAGTCTTGTGGAATTATTCTGAACATAACAAATTGGTAACGAGTAATGGATCAAGAACTTTCACACAGTAATGGCTGCCATTGGTATTCTTGAGAGATTTGTTGAGGGTGATGATTGGGAAGCCTTCGTGGAGCGCCTTGACCGGTAGTTTGTGGCCAACGAATTGGACAAGGCTGAGACGGCGACCAAGCGCAGGGCGATTCTCCTCACCGTATGTGGGTCATCGGTATATGGCCTCCTTCAAAATTTGCTGGCACTGGTCAAAATAACGGACAATTCTTGCGCAGAGCTGTATACGCTGGCTAAAGGAGGGCATCCTGATGGCCAGGTACCGCTTTTACACGCACCGTCGCTCCGAGCGCCATAATATGGCGAGTTTTGTCGCCGACCTAAGACGTCTTGCGGGGCAGTGCGACTTTTCAGCATCCTTGGGGGAAACGTTGCGGGACTTTTTCGTGATTGGAATTGGCCACGAGGTCATCCTTCGCAAACTGCTGTCTGCTGAATCCCTGGATATGAGCAAGGCCATCACGATAGCCCAAGCCTTCACATCCACGAGCAATAACACGAAACAGATATCTTCACAGAATCGAAGCTCACCAGCAAGCACCATGCACAAAATAATGTTTGCAACAGGCAGTACGGCACAGGGCCCACACAGTTGCAGAGGCCAGACTTAGACCTCGAGTGACTCAGAGTCCACTGTGAGGTGTGAATGCGTATCCATTAGCACCATGTTGGCGCTGCGGTGGCAGCCATAGAGCTCATCAATGTCGATTCAAGCCCTATGTGGAACAATGGGGCACCTCCAGCGAATGTGCAAACGATCTCTGACTCACCACGTGGCAGAGTCAGGAGAGGACGACCGATCCAGCGAGTATCACGATGAACGAGCAGGAGAGGCAACTCAACCTGAGGATGAAGAGGAAGTATATGGGATACACACCTTCACCACCAAAAGCCCTCCAATAATGTTAAAAGTTGAACTCAATGGCACTCCAGTCTCCATGGGACTCGACACAGGGGCGAGTCAATCAGTCATGAGCTAGAAGGCTTTCGAGAGGCTGTGGGGCGATGATGCACAGCGACCCAAGCTGATCCCGATTCAGGCAAAGCTGTGCACCTACACCAAGGAACTGATACCAGTTATTGGTAGTGCGGACATAAGAGTATTCCATGAGGGAGCAGTGCACGATTTACCACTGTGGATTGTTTCAGGTGATGGGACGACACTGCTTGGCAGGAGGTGGATGGGGAAGATTCGATGGAACTGTGAAGATCTCTGCGTACCTTCTCCGGCGAGCGACGTCTCCCTTGCTCAAAGGCCGAGCAAACCCCCACTTCCAGCTGAACCAGGCATCAAAGTGCAAATCAATTTGCAGATCCCCGAGGCACAGGCCGCTCATCACAACCACGAGGAGGTAAAGCTCAACTGAGCAGCGGTACCCACCACCCAAAAGCGACAACTCTTTCGCGACGATGGAAGAGGCTCCAGGTTGACCATGAGGAGTGGGACTCCAGCTGAAACAATCCGAATGCGTCTTCCCGACGCCAGAGGCAAAATACCTGGGGAGGAAGATCACGGCAGACGGCACCACGAGATGAGAAGGCGGCCAGACCACGGGACGAAGGTGCGTCCAGACCAAGGGATGAGAAGGCGTTCAGACCACGGGACGAAGGTGCGTCCAGACCTTGGGACAAGAGTGCGTCCAGGCCACGGGACGAGAGAGCATTCAGACCACGGGACAAGAGAGCGTCCAGACCACGGGACGAGAGAGCGTCCAGACCATGGAAGGTCGCTGCAACGGAACGGAGGAATGTGCTACCCAGCAAGGGAGATGACTGGGTTTGGGGCAAAGGTAAAGGGGCAGCTGCGGTGAAGGCTAGGAACCCACTACTCTCAAATAAATTGTGTGCACCATGTAACCCTTGCGAGAGGCCTTTCGCAGCCAATGATGTACCATTGTATGGGGTTGGGGGTACCTTACAACAAGGCAAAGTAGTGGGCGAACACCAACCGGTCGTATATATATCTGACAAAATACTTGTAACAAGTGATGTGTTATCACACAGGGTCGGGGCGTGTTGTACAGCAAGCCAAAGCAGCGGGCGAACCCCAACCGGCTGTATATGTATCTAACAAAGTATTCGCAGCAAGTGAGATGTTACCGCACGGGGTCGGGTGTGTTGTGCAGCAAGCAAAAGTAGCGGGTGAACCCCAAACGATTGAACATGTATCAAAAAAGTTAAACAAAGCAGCAGCCTGTATTCACGGGACCAAAGAGACATACCAAAGAGTGTCCCAATATGTGCTCGAGTCAGACAAGCTGCTCATCCCACAAGTTTGGGAGAGCAGAGGCACCATTATCGATGTGTTGTTTCGAGAATGTCCAACACTGTCTGTGCACTGTAACATGATCCGCCACGGGCCAGGCACTGAAAGCGACACCCATGCTCTCAGGTGGCCACCGTTACCCACCACCGGGGTGGAAACAGCGCAGCCTGCAGACCCACTCGTGGTGGTGGAAGTGCTAGAAAGCGAGGCATCAACCGTAATAGCCCCCCAGCTTAGGACCTGGACCAGCCAGGATCCCACGGTACCGCCTGCCAAAAGTGAACTGCTAGACGGGATGTGGCAACCTATCCGCCAAAGAGATGGTAGACCCATCCCAACATTGCAAAGCAAGGCAGGGCGGCTACACACAGTCGGTGGTCCGGGGTCCCCCTTACTATGGCTCAAGGTCCACGGGGACCACTAGGCCTCCCGCCACTACTGAAAGTCTCAAGGCCATCCTGGGCTTGCCAGACCTCAGGGTCAGCGCCCAAATCATTAAACCCAGTACCAGGCGTGTCACGGTCGACTCCCTACAGACCCGGCTATCTTAGGTGCTACGCAGTCACCAGACAGAATCACTCAGGACCGAGCCTTCTGCATGCCATCAGCAGAGAATGCACCATAATTGCACGGCCCCTCCACGCAACATCAGAATAAGTGATGTAGACCATGTTCAGGGCCCCAGTCCGGCTGCTAGTACCGCATTAGCCAAGGGGGGGAATGGAGTGTATGTGATGAAAACGGAGCGTTTGATTGTGAAACCTTATACCGGGCTAACAAGTAAAGCAGTTGGACAAGACCAAACTGCGAACGACAGATAATCAGGAACCACTATGAAAGGACCTGGCCCCCAGCGACCCACTAACATGATCAACTTCGCTGTCAACCACGAGGATGAACCCACCATGTCAGGACTTCAACCTAGGCGATCGACCCGGCAATGCGGGTTGCCAGATCGCCTCAACTTGCAAATAACTTGCACAATGAGACCTTGGGGGGGGGGGGGGAGTGATGTTATGTATGTATGTAGACCTTACCCATATGTAAGACTCGCCACTAGGGGGCACACCTGTAGGAGACCTAAGGGTCACCTGTGCTCCCTGGGCAAGCAGGTTTAAAAGGTGACTCACCATGCTGCTTCCTCACTCTGGAGGCTGAATAAAGAGACCAAGGTCACAACAGTTTGAGCTTGCGAAATAGTCCTGTGGATTTATTCTGAACATAACACAGCCTATCAGCAAGTGGCTCTTGCACTCGCCCACCATCTGTGCTTTATTACCTCACTGTGCACATCATTCCAAATCTTGGTAACCCTGTGAGCAAAAATGATTTTTCTAAGATCAATTTTCAATTTAATTTTTACTCTTATTCCAATGGCCTGACTGACAGTACTACTCCGGGTTCCTGTTACCTCTGCCATTTAAAGGCTGCATGGTTTGGGGACTCGACTAGCAATCCAACAATAACAACAATAACTTGTATTTATATAGCGCCTTTAATGTAGTGAAATGTCCCGAGGCACATTACAGGAGTATTATGCGATAAAAATTTGACACTGAGCCGCATAAGTAAAAATTAGCGCAGGTGAGCAAAAGCTTGGTCAGAGAGGTAGGTTTTAAGGAACGTCTTGAAGGAGGAAAGAGAGGTAGAGAGGCAAAGAGGTTTAGGGAGGGAGTTCCAGAGCTTGGGGCTTTGGCATCAGAAGGTACAGCCACCGATGGTTGAGCGATTATAATCAAGGATGCTCAAAGGGCAGAATTAGAGGAGCACAGGCATTTTTTTTTGGCGGGGGGGGGAGGGGGTTGTGGGGCTGGAGATTACAGAGATAGGGAGGGGGGAGGCCATGGAGGGATATGAAAATAAGGAGACCAAGAAGGTCATAAATCCAGAGGTCAAGGGTTCAAAACCCACCATAGAAAATTGGGGACTTAAATTTAATAAATCTGATCATTTGTGGCTGGACCATGAAAGCAGGTGGATTGTGATATAAGCTCACCTTGTTCAGAATGTCCATCAGGGAGGGCAAACCCACTATCCCTGATCTCCAGTCCTGTGCTGTGAGCTGGAATCTTAATGCCTTCAGCAAATCTAGAGATGGGCAATATGTGTGGCCTTGTCAGAATTGTCCACTTCCTAAGAACAAAACAAATATTGTGTCCTAGTGGGGGTATTGGTGAACCAGTTGGGTTTTTATGACAATTACATTTTTACCAGTACTAGTTTCTTTATTTCCAGATTTTTTTTCAAAAACGGATATCAATTTCTCAAACTGCCACGGTTGGATCTGCAATGTATTTGCTTCATGGGTTCTTTGCTTAAGAATTCATAGCAACACATCGTTATTAAGAACTGGTTGGTTTATTAACAAAGGTTTAACAATCACACTACACATTACCAGTTCATCCACTAGGCTCACAACTGCGTACCTCATCGTGGATGATCGAGACCCAACTGGCTGGGGTTTTATTGAGTCTTGTGAACACCACATGGCTGGCTAAGCCACTCACAATGCAACAGCTGTACATACCTGTGAGCATATTCACAGGTGCATACATTACAGGATTTAAACTCATGTTCATTCTGGAATTTAGCCCAGGTTTTTAGTCCAGTAACTTAGCCACTGCGCCACCATTATGTGAGTTATGTGATTATGTGAATAAATTGGCTGCTGTGGCTTTCTTTCTTTCCTGTTGAGTTATTCCATCACTTTGATCTTTCAAAGATTCAATTTCTCCTCTAACCACACTTTAATAACTCGGACGTTGAGAAACATTTTATTACAGTATTGGGTGTCTTTTGATAAATTCCACTCTGGTGCCCTTTGTTATCCCTGACGTCAGGAATCTCCTCAAGACTCTATCGCTGAGACAATGGCGGATGTTTGGTGGAAACCCTGTTTATATGGGGAAATGGGATCTCCACTGAACTGTGACACGAGTTATCGCGATGGTGCTGGAGCAGACCCGAGGGAATTCATCCCAAGCACTCCCGCCCCCGCTCCCACCGCCCCAATAATGATTTAATCTATTCCTTCCAAATGTCTTCCCTTCACTTTTCTTGTGAGGTTTACACGATTATGCTTTTCGTCCATAGCCCCATTTGAATTTCTCTGTTTATCCAGTTTGTGACAGCTCATTGTGTTTATATGTATCTGTCTTGAGTCCATTGCCAAGCAAGCAGACATCTCAGTTAAAACTGTTCGGCTCCAGTCACTCATTATTGCCAGATTATTAACTGTGGGAGCCATCCTGATCTTATCACAAGATGATATCACGGGGGAGAAATACAGCTTGTGACGGAAACTTCGATTGTAAGGATCAAATCCATGTTTAAGCTTCCAAGCTGTAGCTAGGTGCAGCCTTTCAGCGTATATTTTATGAGTTCATTATTTATATCCAGCAGCTTATATGTTACAGACATGAAAGAATACTAAAAATATAATATGCCTTTTCAATAACTGCACCAAAAAATGCTAATGATATAACTGGAAATAAAATACTTGTGGTACATTAATATAATTCCCTGTGACAGAAGCATTTTGTTTCGTGACATTTTAATGCACTGCGTCTAGTGGAAAATTAAATTCTGATTGCAGGATCCTGCTTGTGCGTGAGGCACCTCGAAGGCGTCTCTTTATGGCCAGCTATATCCTCGTCTATTATTGGAGTATTAAAGAATGTTACAGTAAGTCTTAGATAGCTTTGTTGAAGATAAATTCAAAACTAGCCAGCCCCACCAGTGTCATGACGGGTAAATTCATCTTTCAGTTCCGTTAAACATTACACTTTGTTCCAGTGCTTCACTGATTGCACAGTCTATCACCCTGAGTGCACGATCTGTGTCCCTGATTGCACCGTCTGTGTCTCTGATTGCACCGTCTGTGTCGGTCATTGCACTGTCTGTGTCGGTCATTGCACCGTCTGTGTCCCTGATTGCACCGTCTGTGTCTCTGATTGCACTCTGTGTCTCTGATTGCACCGTCTGTGTCGGTGATTGCATCGTCTGTATCCCTGATTGCACCGTCTGTGTCTCTGATTGCACCGTCTGTGTCTCTGATTGCACCGTCTGTGTCTCTGATTGCACCGTCTGTGTCCCTGATTGCACCGTCTGTGTCTCTGATTGCACCGTCTGTGTCCCTGATTGCACCATCTGTGTCCCTGATTGCACCGTCTGTGTCCCTGATTGCACCGTCTGTGTCTCTGATTGCACCGTCTGTGTCCCTGATTGCACCATCTGTGTCCCTGATTGCACCGTCTGTGTCCCTGATTGCACCGTCTGTGTCTCTGATTGCACCGTCTGTGTCCCTGATTGCACCGTCTGTGTCTCTGATTGCATCGTGTGTGTCCCTGATTGCACCGTCCGTGTCACTGATTGCACCGTCTGTGTCTCTGATTGCACTCTGTGTCTCTGATTGCACCGTCTGTGTCGGTCATTGCACTGTCTGTGTCGGTGATTGCATCGTCTGTGTCCCTGATTGCACCGTCTGTGTCCCTGATTGCACCGTCTGTGTCCCTGATTGCACTCTGTGTCTCTGATTGCACCGTGTGTGTCTCTGATTGCACCGTCTGTGTCGGTCATTGCACTGTCTGTGTCAGTGATTGCAAAGTCTGTGTCCCTGATTGCACCGTCTGTGTCGGTCATTGCACTGTCTGTGTCGGTGATTGCATCGTCTGTGTCCCTGATTGCACCGTCTGTGTCCCTGATTGCACCGTCTGTGTCCCTGATTGCACCGTCTGTGTCCCTGATTGCACTCTGTGTCCCTGATTGCACCGTGTGTGTCTCTGATTGCACCGTCTGTGTCCCTGATTGCACTCTGTGTCTCTGATTGCACCGTCTGTGTCCCTGATTGCACCGTCTGTGTCCCTGATTGCACCATCTGTGTCCCTGATTGCACTGTCTGTGTCTCTGATTGCACCGTCTGTGTCTCTGATTGCACCATCTGTGTCCCTGATTGCACTCTGTGTCTCTGATTGCACCGTCTGTGTCCCTGATTGCACCATCTGTGTCCCTGATTGCACCATCTGTGTCACTGATTGCACCGTCTGTGTCCCTGATTGCACCGTCTGTGTCCCTGATTGCACTCTGTGTCTCTGATTGCACCGTCTGTGTCCCTGATTGCACCGTCTGTGTCCCTGATTGCACCGTCTGTGTCTCTGATTGCACCGTCTGTGTCCCTGATTGCACCGTCTGTGTCTCTGATTGCACTGTCTGTGTCTCTGATTGCACCGTCTGTGTCCCTGATTGCACTCTGTGTCCCTGATTGCACCGTCTGTGTCTCTGATTGCATCGTCTGTGTCTCTGATTGCACCATCTGTGTCTCTGATTGCACTCTGTGTCTCTGATTGCACTCTGTGTCCCTGATTGCACTCTGTGTCCCTGATTGCACCGTCTGTGTCTCTGATTGCATCGTCTGTGTCTCTGATTGCACCATCTGTGTCTCTGATTGCACTCTGTGTCTCTGATTGCACTCTGTGTCCCTGATTGCACCGTCTGTGTCTCTGATTGCACCGTCTGTGTCTCTGATTGCATCGTCTGTGTCTCTGATTGCACCATCTGTGTCTCTGATTGCACTCTGTGTCTCTGATTGCACTCTGTGTCCCTGATTGCACCGTCTGTGTCTCTGATTGCACTCTGTGTCTCTGATTGCACCGTCTGTGTCCCTAATTGCACTGTCTGTGTCCCTGATTGCACTCTGTGTCCCTGATTGCACCGTCTGTGTCTCTGATTGCACCATCTGTGTCTCTGATTGCACTCTGTGTCTCTGATTGCACCGTCTGTATCCCTGATTGCACCGTCTGTGTCTCTGATTGCACTGTCTGTGTCTCTGATTGCATCGTCTGTATCCCTGATTGCACCGTCTGTGTCTCTGATTGCACCGTCTGTGTCTCTGATTGCACCGTCTGTATCCCTGATTGCACCGTCTGTGTCCCTGATTGCACCGTCTGTGTCTCTGATTGCACCATCTGTGTCTCTGATTGCACTGTCTGTGTCTCTGATTGCATCGTCTGTGTCTCTGATTGCACCGTCTGTGTCTCTGATTGCACTCTGTGTCTCTGATTGCACCGTCTGTGTCCCTGATTGCACTCTGTGTCCCTGATTGCACCGTCTGTGTCTCTGATTGCACCGTCTGTATCCCTGATTGCACTCTGTGTCTCTGATTGCACCGTCTGTGTCCCTGATTGCACCGTCTGTGTCTCTGATTGCACTCTGTGTCTCTGATTGCACCGTCTGTGTCCCTGATTGCACCGTCTGTGTCTCTGATTGCACTCTGTGTCTCTGATTGCACCGTCTGTGTCCCTGATTGCACTCTGCGTCCCTGATTGCACCGTCTGTGTCTCTGATTGCATCGTCTGTGTCTCTGATTGCACCATCTGTGTCTCTGATTGCACTCTGTGTCTCTGATTGCACCGTCTGTGTCCCTAATTGCACTGTCTGTGTCCCTGATTGCACCGTCTGTGTCCCTGATTGCACCGTCTGTGTCTCTGATTGCACCGTCTGTGTCCCTGATTGCACCATCTGTGTCCCTGATTGCACCGTCTGTGTCCCTGATTGCACCGTCTGTGTCTCTGATTGCACCGTCTGTGTCCCTGATTGCACCATCTGTGTCCCTGATTGCACCGTCTGTGTCCCTGATTGCACCGTCTGTGTCTCTGATTGCACCGTCTGTGTCCCTGATTGCACCGTCTGTGTCTCTGATTGCATCGTGTGTGTCCCTGATTGCACCGTCCGTGTCACTGATTGCACCGTCTGTGTCTCTGATTGCACTCTGTGTCTCTGATTGCACCGTCTGTGTCGGTCATTGCACTGTCTGTGTCGGTGATTGCATCGTCTGTGTCCCTGATTGCACCGTCTGTGTCCCTGATTGCACCGTCTGTGTCCCTGATTGCACTCTGTGTCTCTGATTGCACCGTGTGTGTCTCTGATTGCACCGTCTGTGTCGGTCATTGCACTGTCTGTGTCAGTGATTGCAAAGTCTGTGTCCCTGATTGCACCGTCTGTGTCGGTCATTGCACTGTCTGTGTCGGTGATTGCATCGTCTGTGTCCCTGATTGCACCGTCTGTGTCCCTGATTGCACCGTCTGTGTCCCTGATTGCACCGTCTGTGTCCCTGATTGCACTCTGTGTCCCTGATTGCACCGTGTGTGTCTCTGATTGCACCGTCTGTGTCCCTGATTGCACTCTGTGTCTCTGATTGCACCGTCTGTGTCCCTGATTGCACCGTCTGTGTCCCTGATTGCACCGTCTGTGTCACTGATTGCACCGTCTGTGTCCCTGATTGCACCGTCTGTGTCCCTGATTGCACTCTGTGTCTCTGATTGCACCGTCTGTGTCCCTGATTGCACCGTCTGTGTCCCTGATTGCACCGTCTGTGTCTCTGATTGCACCGTCTGTGTCCCTGATTGCACCGTCTGTGTCTCTGATTGCACTGTCTGTGTCTCTGATTGCACCGTCTGTGTCCCTGATTGCACTCTGTGTCCCTGATTGCACCGTCTGTGTCTCTGATTGCATCGTCTGTGTCTCTGATTGCACCATCTGTGTCTCTGATTGCACTCTGTGTCTCTGATTGCACTCTGTGTCCCTGATTGCACTCTGTGTCCCTGATTGCACCGTCTGTGTCTCTGATTGCATCGTCTGTGTCTCTGATTGCACCATCTGTGTCTCTGATTGCACTCTGTGTCTCTGATTGCACTCTGTGTCCCTGATTGCACCGTCTGTGTCTCTGATTGCACCGTCTGTGTCTCTGATTGCATCGTCTGTGTCTCTGATTGCACCATCTGTGTCTCTGATTGCACTCTGTGTCTCTGATTGCACTCTGTGTCCCTGATTGCACCGTCTGTGTCTCTGATTGCACTCTGTGTCTCTGATTGCACCGTCTGTGTCCCTAATTGCACTGTCTGTGTCCCTGATTGCACTCTGTGTCCCTGATTGCACCGTCTGTGTCTCTGATTGCATCGTCTGTGTCTCTGATTGCACCGTCTGTGTCTCTGATTGCACTCTGTGTCTCTGATTGCACCGTCTGTGTCCCTGATTGCACTCTGTGTCCCTGATTGCACCGTCTGTGTCTCTGATTGCACCATCTGTGTCTCTGATTGCACTCTGTGTCTCTGATTGCACCGTCTGTGTCCCTAATTGCACTGTCTGTGTCCCTGATTGCACCGTCTGTATCCCTGATTGCACCGTCTGTGTCTCTGATTGCACTGTCTGTGTCTCTGATTGCATCGTCTGTATCCCTGATTGCACCGTCTGTGTCTCTGATTGCACCGTCTGTGTCTCTGATTGCACCGTCTGTATCCCTGATTGCACCGTCTGTGTCCCTGATTGCACCGTCTGTGTCTCTGATTGCACCATCTGTGTCTCTGATTGCACTGTCTGTGTCTCTGATTGCATCGTCTGTGTCTCTGATTGCACCGTCTGTGTCTCTGATTGCACTCTGTGTCTCTGATTGCACCGTCTGTGTCCCTGATTGCACTCTGTGTCCCTGATTGCACCGTCTGTGTCTCTGATTGCACCGTCTGTATCCCTGATTGCACTCTGTGTCTCTGATTGCACCGTCTGTGTCCCTGATTGCACCGTCTGTGTCTCTGATTGCACTCTGTGTCCCTGATTGCACCGTCTGTGTCTCTGATTGCATCGTCTGTGTCTCTGATTGCACTCTGTGTCTCTGATTGCACCGTCTGTGTCCCTGATTGCACCGTCTGTGTCTCTGATTGCACTCTGTGTCTCTGATTGCACCGTCTGTGTCCCTGATTGCACTCTGTGTCCCTGATTGCACCGTCTGTGTCTCTGATTGCATCGTCTGTGTCTCTGATTGCACCATCTGTGTCTCTGATTGCACTCTGTGTCTCTGATTGCACCGTCTGTGTCCCTAATTGCACTGTCTGTGTCCCTGATTGCACCGTCTGTGTCCCTGATTGCACCGTCTGTGTCTCTGATTGCACTGTCTGTGTCCCTGATTGCACCGTCTGTGTCTCTGATTGCACCGTCTGTATCCCTGATTGCACCATCTGTGTCTCTGATTGCACTGTCTGTGTCTCTGATTGCATCGTCTGTATCCCTGATTGCACCGTCTGTGTCTCTGATTGCACCGTCTGTGTCTCTGATTGCACCGTCTGTATCCCTGATTGCACCGTCTGTGTCCCTGATTGCACCGTCTGTGTCTCTGATTGCACCGTCTGTATCCCTGATTGCACTGTCTGTGTCTCTGATTGCACCGTCTGTGTCTCTGATTGCACCGTCTGTGTCCCTGATTGCACCATCTGTGTCCCTGATTGCATCGTCTGTGTCAGTGATTGCACCATCTGTGTCTCTCATTGCACCGTCTGTGTCACTGGTTGCACCGTCTGTGTCACTGGTTGCACCGTCTGTGTCACTGGTTGCAACGTCTGTGTCACTGGTTGCACCGTCTGTATCACTGGTTGCACCGTCTGTGTCACTGATTGCACCATCTGTGTCACTGATTGCACCATCTGTGTCACTGATTGCACCATCTGTGTCACTGATTGCATCGTCTGTGTCACTGATTGCACCATCTGTGTCACTGATTGTTGGCGCCAGACACGCTGGCGCGATGCCTAAATTCGGCCGATGTCCGCTGCGCTGCCGATGCCATCGAGTCACTAAAAAACAGCTCTGGGCCCTGACTCCGTTAGGTGCATCGAGGAGGCTCAAGCACGTGGGGAGATCCCGTCCAGACTGACCCCCGTCCGGACGGAATTCCTCATCGGCGCCAAACCCCGGAACCTCCCTCGGGAGCCGGCGCCTCACAACTTGAGCCGCCTCGGGGACATCCCCTCCGTGCCTTTCAGTTCTGCGCGGAGGGGTTTCCTGTATGGGCTGCTCCTGCACACTCTCAACTTTGCCATCCTCGCCGGCCGTCCGGACACGCCATTGCGTACCATCTTGCCGTCCGGAGGAGGCAGGGGTCCCCGATGGAGTGCACTCTACGCGGGAGTCCTCCCACTATTTATCGGGGACTTGGCTTGGAGGGTGGTGCACGGAGCAGTCCCGTGCAACAAATTTTTAAGCCGGTTCATTGACTCCCACGCCGTCTGCAATTTCTGCGGTCTGGAGGAGTCCGTGTTCCATGTTTTTATGGCGTGTGCGAGGTTGCAGCCCCTGTTTCATTATTTAAAGGGGCTGCTCCTCAATTTCTGGCTGAACTTCAGTCCCACACTCCTGATCTTTGGGCACCCTGTGCGGAGGGGAGCGGGTAGGTCCGAGGGCCTCCTCGTAGGACTGCTCCTGGGCACGGCCAAGGGTGCCATCAGCCGGTCCAGGCAGCAGGAGGGGGTCGAGGGGGTCGTTCAGCCTGACTGCCTGCCTCTCTTACGCGTGTACATCCGCACCAGGGTGTCCTTGGAGATGGAGCACGCGGTGTCCACCGGTACGCTCACGGCCTTCCGCGAGAGGTGGGCACTGGAGGGACTGGAGTGCATCATCACGTCCGGCAACCAACTTTTAATTTGATTTTATGTTTTAAAGTTTAATTTATTTTAATTGCCGATGTTTTTAGTGTCCCCCTCCCCTTTTATAGGTGGCACTTGGAAAAATTTTGATTTTAGTGCCCAAAAAAAAAAAAAAATACCAAAAAAAAAACACAAAAAAGGGCCTTGAAAATGTTTGGAGTGTCCCCCAGATCGGGGGTCACTTGACCTAATGTTTATTTGTCTCCTTTAAAAGAGTTGTGTCACTGATTGCACCGTCTGTGTCCCTGATTGCATTGTCTGTGTCCCTGATTGCACCGTCTGTGTCACTGATTGCATCGTCTGTGTCCCTGATTGCATCGTCTGTGTCCCTGCTTGCACCGTCTGTGTCACTGATTGCATCGTCTGTGTCCCTGATTGCACCGTGTGTGTCCCTAATTGCACCGTGTGTGTCCCTGATTGCACAGTCTTTGTCAGTGATTGCACCGTGTGTATCCCTGATTGCACAGTCTTTGTCAGTGATTACACCGTGTGTATCCCTGATTGCACCGTGTGTATCCCTGATTGCACCGTGTGTGTCCCTGATTGCACCGTGTGTGTCCCTGATTGCACCGTGTGTGTCCCTGATTGCACAGTCTTTGTCAGTGATTACACCGTGTGTGTCCCTGATTGCACCGTGTGTGTCCCTGATTGCACCGTGTGTGTCCCTGATTGCACCGTGTGTGTCCCTGATTGCACAGTCTTTGTCAGTGATTACACCGTGTGTGTCCCTGATTGCACCGTGTGTGTCCCTGATTGCACAGTCTTTGTCAGTGATTACACCGTGTGTATCCCTGATTGCACCGTGTGTATCCCTGATTGCACCGTGTGTGTCCCTGATTGCACCGTCTGTGTCACTAATTGCATCGTCTGTGTCCCTGAGTGCACCCTCTGTGTCTCTCATTGCACTGTGTGTCTCTCATTGCACCATCTGTGTCCCTGATTGCACCGTCTGTGTCCCTGATTGCACCGTCTGTATCCCTGATTGCACCGTCTGTGTCACTAATTGCATCGTCTGTGTCCCTGATTGCACCGTCTGTGTCCCTGAGTGCACCGTCTGTGTCTCTCATTGCACTGTGTGTCTCTCATTGCACCATCTGTGTCCCTGATTGCACCGTCTGTGTCCCTGATTGCACCGTCTGTATCCCTGATTGCATTGTGTGTGTCCCTGATTGCACCGTGTGTGTCCCTGATTGCACCGTCTATGTCCCTGATTGCACCGTCTGTGTCCCTGATTGCACCGTCTATGTCCCTGATTGCACCATCTGTGTCCCTGATTGCACCGTCTGTGTCCCTGATTGCACCGTCTATGTCCCTGATTGCACCGTCTGTGTCCCTGATTGCACCGTCTGTGTCCCTGATTGCACCGTCTATGTCCCTGATTGCACCGTCTGTGTCCCTGATTGCACCGTCTGTGTCCCTGATTGCACCGTCTGTGTCCCTGATTGCACCGTCTGTGTCCCTGATTGCACCGTCTGTGTCTCTGATTGCACCGTCTGTGTCCCTGATTGCACCATCTGTGTCCCTGATTGCACCGTCTGTGTCCCTGATTGCACCGTCTGTGTCCCTGATTGCACCATCTGTGTCCCTGATTGCACCGTCTATGTCCCTGATTGCACCGTCTGTGTCCCTGATTGCACCGTCTGTGTCCCTGATTGCACCGTCTGTGTCCCTGATTGCACAGTCTTTGTCAGTGATTGCATCCAAAGAAATGGATGCAGAACTCAAGGTGCTGAAACACTTTCCCAAGCAACATTCACTCAAAAGTACCAGCAAGTCCATTGTTCCTGACTACAACTATTTAACACCATGTCTATCCTTTGTGCCAGTTAACTTATTTACTCGAGGTCCTTATCTACTACTTCTAGGACCTGCCCTTTGAGCAAGATGAGGTTGTGCAATGGGAGGCTGTGTTGGTTCCTCTGGGACTCGATGACACGTTCTCAGGGAAGCAGCCATTGCAGAGGGCCCAAGATCCAATAGCCTTCCTCATGTGTTAAAGAGTGGAAGAGTGGGGTGGGGTGGAGGAGAAACCACGATCATGCCTGCAGCTTCCTCATGTGTCACTATAGGAAGGGAGCCTTAAGGAGAAAGACTCAATGCCACTCTATGGGGAGAGAGCTACAGCATCTACTCGTAGCCCACTGGTGCAGGGCACACCCTCAGAGCTGCTACCACTTAGTATTACTACAGACTGAATAATTCCAATCAGGTCTTGGGAGCGCTGTGCAAGTGTCAATAAATCCTCAAGCACCTACATTGGCACTTAATTAGGAAAAATGCTGAAAATATATTTATATCAGCTGTGAAGTGAGCAGAATTTAGTGATGCGATTTCAGAATCTGTCACCAGGCCTGAGTCCGGATATCAGCTCCCTCCACCTGCCCCAATTCCCGACGTCAACCCTTTTCACTTAAAACCCATCTCGCAATGTCAGCCCTCCTCCACCGATTCCACTCCCAGGGGCAGTTCACGCAGCCCCTTGACATTGCAGCTGACGAGGACACCAGTCTTAAGCTGGGGTGGTGGGACACATATGGGCGATCAATGATTTCTGCATCTTTTACCTATTATTGAAATACTCATAGACTCAACGTGTGCCTGTTGTGTCACCCAGAGCCCTCTTGTCTCTGGAGGAGCAGGAACTAAGCCAGTTCCCTTTGCAGTACAGCAGACCAGTCAGTCATTATTGGATTAGTTATAACTTGATGTCTAAACTATGATATTATTAGATTTTTCTTCCCACTCGATTTTATATTATCGTTTCCAAGGAATATTTTCTTCGTGCTCCTCTAATTCTGCCCTCCTGAACATTCCTGATCATTCAACCATTGGTGGCCGTACCTTCTGTTTCCAAGGCCCCAAGCTCTCTGCCTTATCCTCTCCGCCTCTCTACCTCTCTTTCCTCCTTCAAGATGTTCCTTAAAACCTACCTCTTTGACCAAATTCTACTTATGCAGCTCAGTGTAAACTGTTTATCGTATAGTACTCCTGTGAAGCACCTTGGGACGTTTCACTACATTAAAGGCGCTATATAAATACAAGATGTTGTTCTTGTTGAAAAGGGAGGGGTGTTTAAAGGGCTTAGGAGATATGTGTCTAGAAGGATTAGGCTGCTCAAATGAAAGGAAAAAGACTTACATTTATATAGCAGCTTTCACAACCTTATGACCTCCCAAAGCACTTTACATAAGAACACAAGAACATCAGGAATAGGAACAGGAGTAGGCCATATGGCCCCTCGAGCCTGTTACTTTCCACCTCTCCATTTTTCGTCACCACAGGGTCATTATCAAAGAACACATTTTAACTTAGCAGTGACATCCTCTTCATTTTCACGGAACAATAGACTTTTTCAGCACAGAAGGAGGCCATTTGGGCCATTGCGGTTACTGGTGCTAGTTCTTCGACTGGGGCTCACTCATCACATCTTTTCACCCTTAACCCATAGCCTTTCATATTCTCCCTTTTCCTCATTTGTCCAGAGCCATCTGACGATAATTTACAGTGCCTGCCTCAAAGCATCCCAGCTTCCAATAACCCTTGTGTGAAAAGCTTCTTTTATCTCCCCCGGCCTGTGCTCTTGCGATAATCCTGAGTCCATGGGGCCAAAATTGCCCTCCGCCCGAAACGGGGCGCACCTACCGATTTGTGAGGGTTCCGTCCGTTCCAGTGCATGGGGCAGACAATCCGGAGAAATTCAGGTCTATGTTTTTATTTTGGAGCTGGGCGGAAGTGGCCGCGCGTTGGAACATCCGTCCTCCGAGTCATCAGTGCGTCACGTCCCAACGTTCCCCCCCTTCAGTTAAAGGGGAAGGCCGCTGCGAACTCTGCAGCCACTTTAGTGGCAAACACTGGGCCACCAGGGAGGTGTTCAGCCAGGCCAGCGGCCCGGGACCCAAGAGGGGTACTCGGCCAAACACGTGGCCGCCATTGTCGGGCCGATCTGACAGTCGACCGACAATGAAAATAAAATGGCGGCCGCAGCAGTGCGCCCTCCCCTGTAAGGGTAGACATGCTGCCCAGCCACAAGAAGCTTCCCGCCGGGGAAAGCTGTCAGTGGCATCAACCGATCCGCTCCCGTGGGGCAATTTCACACGCAGGGCGGGAATGGGGTTGCCGCGGGTCAGTAAGGGTTCGACAGGGCAACAACACGGGCGGAGCGGAGATGTTTTTCGTCAGGACAATCCAGGAGGGCAATGTTCAAAATGGTGGCCCCTTCGCACCAACCGAGCCCCTCTCAGGCTTTTATTGAAAGGGGCACTTTCAATCCCTATGTCCCTTGTCACTGATTCTCCAACTAGTGCAAACAATAACTCACAGAAAATGCTGGAGACACTCAATAGACCAAGCCTAACCTGCTGAGTATTTCCAGCATTTCCTGTTTATCTTTCAGGTTCGCACCATCCGCAATATTTTGCCTTTTACAAACAATCATCATCATCATAGGCAGTCCCTCGAAATCGAGGAAGACCTGCTTCCACTCTAAAAGTGAGTTCTCTGGTGACTGTACAGCCCAATACAGGAATTACAGTCTCTGTCACAGGTGGGGCAGACAGTGGTTGAGGGAAGGGGTGGGTGGGACTGGTTTGCCGCACGCTCCTTCCGCTGCCTGCGCTTGCTTTCTGCATGCTCTCGGCGATGAGACTCGAGGTGCTCAGCGCCCTCCCGGATGCTCTTCCTCCACTTAGGGCGGTCTTGGGCCAGGGACTCCCAGGTGTTGGTGGGGATGTTGAATTTTATCAAGGAGGCTTTGAGGGTGTCCTTGAAACATTTCCTCTGCCCACCTGGGGCTCGCTTGCCGTGTAAGAGTTCTTAGAGAGTCTCGGGTCATTGCTTACCCTCTCAAAATCTTTCATGATTTTGAAAATCTCCATTTGATCTCCTCTTAATGGTTCCAATTTCTTGGGCTTTCCTGTGTAACTATAATCTCCGATTCTGGTCATTTTACTCGGCACCCTTTCTATGGCCTTTCCATCCCCCTGGTTCCCAGGGCTGCACACAATAATCACACTTTGTTCAACTGTTTCGTACTATCTGCTGGGTGGGTGTAGAAATGGGAAGGGGACCTGTTACACAACCTGGCCTCCAAGTCACTCCCATTCTATACTACACCATTGAGCCTTAATGCCCTCTGAACTTACCCAGTAAGCCATTCAGTCAGACAATTGAAGAAAAGTATAGACAATTGGGGCGGTCGATGAATGTGGCTTTGTGGGTCTGGCTCACACACTGCCGACAAATGATCGATTATTGAGAAGTGGATGTATATGTAAGTTGATTCTCGAATGTTTACATGGCCTCAAATGTAACCCCTTCCCTCCCCAGAGGGGCAGGAAAGGGTCGGGCGAGAGGTTCAAATCTGGATAATTGAGATCCCGTCGCGTTCACGACCACTGTAATATTAATGGCAGTGATTCAGGCCCTGGACACCCAGGGCACTCGCTGGAGGCAGGGCCTGCTTAAGATATGAAAGTAGACAGCCCAATGATGTCACTGGCGACGCAATGTCATTTTAATGTCCACACAGGGGGAGTCCCGCACTGTCTGCTCCCGGGGACATGGGGAACACAGCGGGAACACAGGGGGAATCCCACATTGTCTACTCCCGGGGACACAGGGGAACTCCCGCACTGTCTGCTCCCAGGGACACAGGGGGAACACAGGGGGAATCCCGGAATCCCACACTGTCTGCTCCCGGGGACACAGGGGGAACATCGGAGGAACACAGGGGGAACACGGGGAGTCCCACACTGTCTGCTCCCGGGGATACAGGCAGAACACAGGGGGAACACAAGGGGAACACAGGGGGAAGTCTCACACTGTCTGCTCCCAGGGACAGGGGAAACACGGGGAATCCCGCATTGTCTGCTCCCGGAGACACAGGGGGAATCCTGCACTGTCTGCTCCAGGGAACACAGGGGGAACACAGGGGGAACACAGGAGGAGTCCCGCACTGTCTGCACCAGGGAACACAGGGGAAATACAGGGGGAGTCCCACACTGTCTGCACCTGGAAGAATGGCAGAAGAAGTCCAGGTAAGTTTCAAAACTATCTTCGATTAGAATTCCTTGTGGGACTGGAGGAACAGGCCCCTCAGGTAGTTCTTGGGCCTCCCCCTGCTCACTTAGTGCGAGTAAACATCAGCCTCCTCAATCCCACCACAATTGCCGGGGGACCCATCCTCCCACTCTCTGCTGCTCCTGTGGCCAGCTTCCCACTCAACCTGGCTGGGTGGCAGGTGAGAGTCTGGGAAGTTGATTTAAATGTGACCCGACCGTTCAGACTGACAGGACCTCCATGTGCCCGAACTGTCTGGGTCCTTCCCCCAATGGGAGGCGCCGACATTCTACTCCTCCCCCACACACTCCCCTCCCCACCTGTCATCTAACCCCGCCCCGCACTCCCACTCCCCCACACAGTCCCCTCCCCACCTGTCATCTCCCCCCGCCCCCGCACTCCCACTCCCCCACACAGTCCCCTCCCCACCTGTCATCTCCCCCCGCCCCCGCACTCCCACTCCCCCACACAGTCCCCTCCCCACCTGTCATCTCCCCCCGCCCCCGCACTCCCACTCCCCCACACAGTCCCCTCCCCACCTGTCATCGCCCCCCGCCCCTGCACTCCCCCTCCCCCACACAGTCCCCTCCCCACCTGTCATCTCCCCCCAATCCCGCACTCCCACTCCCCCACACAGTCCCCTCCCCACCTGTCATCTCCCCCCGCTCCCGCACTCCCACTCCCCCACACAGTCCCCTCCCCACCTGTCATCGCCCCCTGCCCCTGCATTCCCCCTCCCCCACACAGTCCCCTCCCCACCTGTCATCTCCCCCTCCCCCACACTCTCCCGCTACACTGCGCTCCCCCCTCTCCTGCCCTCCCACTCCCTCGCACTCTCCCCCCACTCCACACTCTCCCACTCCCTTTCACCCGCACTCTCACCCCTCCCACGCACTCTCCCCCTCCCCCGAACTCTTCCCCTCCCCCACACTCTCCCCCTCACCCGCACTCTCCCCCCTCCCCCGCACTCTCCCCTCTCCCTCGCACTCGCCCGCATCCCCCACACTCCCCCCTCCCCCGCACTCTCCCCCTCCCCCGAACAATCCCCCTCTCCCGCACTACCCCCCTCCCCCGCACACTCCCCCTCCCCCGCACTCTCCCTCTCCCCTGCACTCTCCCTTTCCCCTGCACTCTCCCTCTCCCCCGCACTCTCACCTCTCCCCCGCACTCTTCCCCTCCCCCGCACTCTTCCCCTCCCCCGCACTCTCCCCCTTCCCCGCGCTCTCACATCTCCCCCGCACTCTCCCCCTCCCCCGCACTCTTCCCCTCCCCCGCACTCTCCCCCTTCCCCGCGCTCTCACATCTCCCCCGCACTCTCCCCCTCCCCCGCACTCTACCTCTCCACCGCTCTCTCACCTCTCCCCCGTACTCTCACCTCTCCCCCGCACTCTGCCCCTCCCCCGCGCTCTCCCTCTACTCCGCACTCTCACCTCTCCCCTGCACTCTCCCCCTCCCCCGCACTCTCCCCTCTCCCTGCACTCCTTCTCCCCCGCAATTTCACCTCTCCCCTGCACTCTCACCTCTCCCCCGCACTCTCCCCCGCACTCTCCCCCTCCCCCGCGCTCTCCCCCTCCCGCGCACTCTCACCTCTCCCCCGCACACTCCCCCTCCCCCGCACTCTCCCCCTCCCACGCACTCTCACCTCTCCCCCGCACTCTCACCTCTCCCCCGCACTCCCCTCCTCACCTGTCATCTCCCCCCTCCCCCACACTCTCCCGCTACCCTGCACTCCCCGCTCTCCCGCCCTCCCACTCCCACGCACTCTCCCCCCACTCCACACTCTCCCACTCCCTTTCACCCGCACTCTCCCCCTCCCCCACACACTCCCCTCCCTACCTGTCATCTCCCCCCGCCCCCGCACTCCCCTTCCCCACACACTCCCCTCCCCACCTGTCATCTCCCCCCTCCCCCGCACTCTCCCCTCCCCCGCACTCTCCCCTCTCCCCGCACTCTCCCCCTCCCCCGCACTCTCCCCCTCCCACGCACTCTCCCCCTCCCCCGAACTCTCCCCCTCCCCCGCACTCTCCCCCTCCCCCGCACTCTCCCCTCCGCCGCACTCTCCCCCTCCTCCGCACTCTCCCTCTCCCCCGCGCTCTCCCCCTCACCCGCACTCTCCCTCTCTCCCGCACTCTCACCTCACCCCCGCACTCTACCACTCCCCTTCACTCTCCCCCGCACTCACCCCCTCCCCCGCACTCTCACCTCTCCCCCGCACTCTCACCTCTCCCCGCACTCTCCCCCACCCCGCACTCTCCCCCAACCCGCACTCTCCCCCTCCCCGCACCCTCCCACTCCCTCGCACTCTCCCCCTTCCCCGCAGTCTCCCCCACCCCGTAATCTCCCCCTCCCCCGCACTCTCAGCTCTCCCCCGCAGTCTCCCCTCCCCCGCACTCTCCCACTCCCCCGCACTCTCTCCTCTTCCCCGCACTCTCCCACTCCCCCGCACTCTCCCCTCCCCCGCACTCTCACCTCTCCCCCGCACTATCCCCTTCCCCCCCCTTTTCCCTCTCCCCCGCACTGTCCCCATCCCCAGCACTCTACCCTCGCCTCCGCACTCTACCCTCCCCTGCACTCTCTCCTCTTCCCCGAACTCTCCCCCTCACCCGCACTCTCCCACTCCCCCGCACTCTCCTCCTCCCCGCACTCTCCCCATCCCCCGCACTTTCCCTCTCCCCCGCACTCTCCCCCACCCCGCACTCTCCCCTCCCCCGCACTCTCACCTCTCCCCGCACTCTCCCCTCCCCCGCACCTTCCCCCTCCCCCGCACTCTCCCCTCCCCCGCACCCTCCCCCTCCCCCGCACTCTCCCACTCCCCCGCACTCTCCCCTCTCCCCGCACTCTCCCCTCGCCCCGCACTCTCCCCCTCCCCCGCACGTTCCCCCTCCGCCGCACTCTCTCCTGTTCCCCGCACTCTCCCCCACCCCGCACTCTCTCCTCTTCCCCGCACTCTCCCCCTCCCCCGCACTCTCCCCCTCCCTCGCACTCTCCCCCTCCACCGCACTCTCCCCCTCCCTCGCACTCTCCCCCTCCCCCGCACTCTCCCCCTCCACCGCACACTCCCCCACCCCGCAATCTCCCCTTCTCCAGCACTCTCACCCTCCCTCGCACTCTCCCCCTCCCCCGCACTCTCCCCCTCCCTCGCACTCACCCCCTCCCCCGCACTCTCTCCTCTTCCCCGCACTCTCCCCCTCCCCCGCACTCTCCCCGTCCCTCGCACTTTCCCCCTCCTCCGCACTCTCCCCCTTCCCCGCACTCTCTCCTCTTCCCCGCACTCTCCCCCTCCCCCGCACTCTCTCCTCTTCCCCGAACTCTCCCCCTCCCCGCACTCTCCCCTCCCCCGCACCCTCCCCCTCCCCCGCACTCTCCCACTCCCCCGCACTCTCCCCTCTCCCCGCACTCTCCCCTCGCCCCGCACTCTCCCCCTCCCCGCACTCTCCCCTCGCCCCGCACCCTCCCCCTCCCCCGCACTCTCCCACTCCCCCGCACTCTCCCCTCTCCCCGCACTCTCCCCTCGCCCCGCACTCTCCCCCTCCCCCGCACGTTCCCCCTCCGCCGCACTCTCTCCTGTTCCCCGCACTCTCCCCCACCCCGCACTCTCTCCTCTTCCCCGCACTCTCCCCCTCCCCCGCACTCTCCCCCTCCCTCGCACTCTCCCCCTCCACCGCACTCTCCCCCTCCCTCGCACTCTCCCCCTCCCCCGCACTCTCCCCCTCCACCGCACACTCCCCCACCCCGCAATCTCCCCTTCTCCAGCACTCGCACCCTCCCTCGCACTCTCCCCCTCCCCCGCACTCTCCCCCTCCCTCGCACTCTCCCCCTCCCCCGCACTCTCTCCTCTTCCCCGCACTCTCCCCCTCCCCCGCACTCTACCCGTCCCTCGCACTTTCCCCCTCCTCCGCACTCTCCCCCTTCCTCGCGCTCTCCGCTCTCCCCCGCACTCTCTCCTCTTCCCCGAACTCTCCCCCTCCCCCGCACTCTCCCCTTCCCCCGCACTCTCCCCCTTCCCCGCACTCTCCCCCTCCCCCGAACTCTCCCCCTCCCCCGCAATCTCCCTCTCCCCCGCACTCTCCCCCTCCCCCGCACTATCCCCCTTCCCCGCACTCTCCCACTGCCCCGCACTCTCCCATCCCCCGCACCCTCCCCCTCCCCCGCACTCACCCCCTCCCCCGCACTCTCACCTCTCCCCTGCACTCTCACCTCTCCCCCGCACTCTCCCCCTCCCCCGCACTCTCCCCCTCCCCCGCACTCTTCCCTCCCCCAGACTCTCCCCCTCCACCGCACTCTACCCCTCCCTCGCACTCTCCCTCTGCCCCGCAATCTCCCCTCCCCCGCACCCTCCCCCTCCCCCGCACTCACCCCCTCCCCCGCACTCTCACCTCTCCCCCTCATTCTCCCCTCTCCCCCGCACTCATCCCCTCCCCCGCACTCTCACCTCTCCCCGCACTCTCACCTCTCCCCCGCACTCTCCCACTCCCCCGCACTCTAGCCCTCCCCCGCACTCTCCCCGACCCCGCACTCTCCCCCTCCCCGCACCCTCCCACTCCCTCGCACTCTCTCCCTCCCCCGCACTCTCCCCCACCCCGTAATCTCCCCCTCCCCCGCACTCTCAGCTCTCCCTCGCAGTCTTCCCTCCCCCGCACTCTCCCACTCCCCCGCACTCTCTCCCCTCCCCCGCACTCTCCCCCTCCCCCGCACTCTCCCCCTCCCCCGCACTCTCCCCCTCCCCCGCACTCTCACCTCTCACCCGCACACTCCCCCTCCCCCGTTTTCTCCCCCTCCCCGCACTCTCACCTCTCCCCCGCACTCCCCTCCTCACCTGTCATCTCCCCCCTCCCCCACACTCTCCCGCTACCCTGCACTCCCCGCTCTCCCGCCCTCCCACTCCCACGCACTCTCCCCCCACTCCACACTCTCCCACTCCCTTTCACCCGCACTCTCCCCCTCCCCCACACACTCCCCTCCCAACCTGTCATCTCCCCCCGCCCCCGCACTCCCCTTTCCCACACACTCCCCTCCCCACCTGTCATCTCCCCCCTCCCCCGCACTCTCCCCTCTCCCCGCACTCTCCCCCTCCCCCGCACTCTCCCACTCCCCCGCACTCTCCCCCCACTCCACGCTCTCCCACTCCCTTTCACCCGCACTATCCCCCTCCCCCACACACTCCCCTCCCTACCTGTCATCTCCCCCCGCCCCCGCACTCCCCTCCCCCACACACTCCCCTCCCCATCTGTCATCTCCCCCCTCCCCCGCACTCTCCCCTCCCCCGCACTCTCCCCTCTCCCCGCACTCACCCCCTCCCCCGCACTCTCCCCCTCCCACGCACTCTCCCCCTCCCACGCACTCTCCCCCTCCCCCGAACTCTCCCCCTCCCCCGCACTCTCCCCCTCCCACGCACTCTCCCCTCCCCCGCACTCTCCCTCGCCCCCGCAATCTCACCTCTCCCCTGCACTCTCCCCCTCCCCCGCACTCTCCCCTCCCCCGCACTCTCCCCCTCCTCCGCACTCTCCCTCTCCCCCGCGCTCTCTCCCTCCCCCGCACTCTCCCCCTCACCCGCACTCTCCCTCTCTCCCGCACTCTCACCTCACCCCCGCACTCTACCACTCCCCTTCACTCTCCCCCGCACTCACCCCCTCCCCCGCACTCTCACCTCTCCCCCGCACTCTCACATCTCCCCGCACTCTCCCCCACCCCGCACTCTCCCCCAACCCGCACTCTCCCCCTCCCCGCACCCTCCCACTCCCTCGCACTCTCCCCCTCCCCCGCAGTCTCCCCCACCCCGTAATCTCCCCCTCCCCCGCACTCTCAGCTCTCCCCCGCAGTCTCCCCTCCCCCGCACTCTCCCACTCCCCCGCACTCTCTCCTCTTCCCCGCACTCTCCCACTCCCCCGCACTCTCCCCTCCCCCGCACTCTCACCTCTCCCCCGCACTATCCCCTTCCCCCCCTTTTCCCCCTCCCCCGCACTCTCAGCTCTCCCCCGCAGTCTCCCCTCCCCCGCACTCTCCCACTCCCCCGCACTCTCTCCTCTTCCCCGCACTCTCCCACTCCCCCGCACTCTCCCACTCCCCCGCACTCTCCTCCTCCCCGCACTCTCCCCATCCCCCGCACTTTCCCTCTCCCCCGCACTCTCCCCCACCCCGCACTCTCCCCTTCCCCGCACTCTCACCTCTCCCCGCACTCTCCCCTCCCCCGCACCTTCCCCCTCCCCCGCACTCTCCCCTCCCCCGCACCCTCCCCCTCCCCCGCACTCCCCCGCACTCTCCCCTCTCCCCGCACTCTCCCCTCGCCCCGCACTCTCCCCCTCCCCCGCACGTTCCCCCTCCGCCGCACTCTCTCCTGTTCCCCGCACTCTCCCCCACCCCGCACTCTCTCCTCTTCCCCGCACTCTCCCCCTCCCCCGCACTCTCCCCCTCCCTCGCACTCTCCCCCTCCACCGCACTCTCCCCCTCCCTCGCACTCTCCCCCTCCCCCGCACTCTCCCCCTCCACCGCACACTCCCCCACCCCGCAATCTCCCCTTCTCCAGCACTCTCACCCTCCCTCGCACTCTCCCCCTCCCCCGCACTCTCCCCCTCCATCGCACTCACCCCCTCCCCCGCACTCTCTCCTCTTCCCCGCACTCTCCCCCTCCCCCGCACTCTCCCCGTCCCTCGCACTTTCCCCCTCCTCCGCACTCTCCCCCTTCCTCGCACTCTCCGCTCTCCCCCGCACTCTCTCCTCTTCCCCGAACTCTCCCCCTCCCCCGCACTCTCCCCTTCCCCCGCACTCTCCCCCTTCCCCGCACTCTCCCCCTCCCCCGAACTCTCCCCCTCCCCCGCAATCTCCCTCTCCCCCGCACTCTCCCCCTCCCCCGCACTATCCCCCTTCCCCGCACTCTCCCACTGCCCCGCACTCTCCCATCCCCCGCACCCTCCCCCTCCCCCGCACTCACCCCCTCCCCCGCACTCTCACCTCTCCCCTGCACTCTCACCTCTCCCCCGCACTCTCCCCCTCCCCCGCACTCTCCCCCTCCCCCGCACTCTTCCCTCCCCCAGACTCTCCCCCTCCACCGCACTCTACCCCTCCCTCGCACTCTCCCTCTGCCCCGCAATCTCCCCTCCCCCGCACCCTCCCCCTCCCCCGCACTCACCCCCTCCCCCGCACTCTCACCTCTCCCCCTCATTCTCCCCTCTCCCCCGCACTCATCCCCTCCCCCGCACTCTCACCTCTCCCCCGCACTCTCACCTCTCCCCCGCACTCTCCCACTCCCCCGCACTCTAGCCCTCCCCCGCACTCTCCCCCACCCCGCACTCTCCCCCTCCCCGCACCCTCCCACTCCCTCGCACTCTCTCCCTCCCCTGCACTCTCCCCCACCCCGTAATCTCCACCTCCCCCGCACTCTCAGCTCTCCCTCGCAGTCTTCCCTCCCCCGCACTCTCCCCCTTCCCCGCACTCTCCCCCTCCCCCGAACTCTCCCCCTCCCCCGCAATCTCCCTCTCCCCCGCACTCTCCCCCTCCCCCGCACTATCCCCCTTCCCCGCACTCTCCCACTGCCCCGCACTCTCCCATCCCCCGCACCCTCCCCCTCCCCCGCACTCACCCCCTCCCCCGCACTCTCACCTCTCCCCTGCACTCTCACCTCTCCCCCGCACTCTCCCCCTCCCCCGCACTCTCCCCCTCCCCCGCACTCTTCCCTCCCCCAGACTCTCCCCCTCCACCGCACTCTACCCCTCCCTCGCACTCTCCCTCTGCCCCGCAATCTCCCCTCCCCCGCACCCTCCCCCTCCCCCGCACTCACCCCCTCCCCCGCACTCTCACCTCTCCCCCTCATTCTCCCCTCTCCCCCGCACTCATCCCCTCCCCCGCACTCTCACCTCTCCCCCGCACTCTCACCTCTCCCCCGCACTCTCCCACTCCCCCGCACTCTAGCCCTCCCCCGCACTCTCCCCCACCCCGCACTCTCCCCCTCCCCGCACCCTCCCACTCCCTCGCACTCTCTCCCTCCCCTGCACTCTCCCCCACCCCGTAATCTCCCCCTCCCCCGCACTCTCAGCTCTCCCTCGCAGTCTTCCCTCCCCCGCACTCTCCCACTCCCCCGCACTCTCTCCCCTCCCCCGCACTCTACCCCTCCCCCGCACTCTCCCCCTCCCCCGCACTCTCACCTCTCACCCGCACACTCCCCCTCCCCCGTTTTCTCCCCCTCCCCGCACTCTCACCTCTCCCCCGCACTCCCCTCCTCACCTGTCATCTCCCCCTCCCCCACACTCTCCCGCTACCCTGCACTCCCCGCTCTCCCGCCCTCCCACTCCCACGCACTCTCCCCCCACTCCACACTCTCCCACTCCCTTTCACCCGCACTCTCCCCCTCCCCCACACACTCCCCTCCCTACCTGTCATCTCCCCCCCGCCCCCGCACTCCCCTTCCCCACACACTCCCCTCCCCACCTGTCATCTCCCCCCTCCCCCGCTCCCCGCACTCTCCCCTCCCCCGCACTCTCCCCCTCCCCCGCACTCTCCCCCTCCCCCGCACTCTCCCCCCTCCCCCGCACTCTCCCCTCCCCGCACTTTCCCTTCTCCCCGCACTCTCCCCTCCCCCGCACTCTCCCCCTCCCACACACTCTCCCCCTCCCACACACTCTCCCCTCCCCTGCACTCTCCCCCTCACCCGCAGTCTCCCCCTCCCACCGCACTCGCCCCTCTCCCTCGCACTCGCCCGCATCCTCCACACTCCCCCCTCCCCCGCAATCTCCCCGAACACTCCCC